>NC_089836.1:2466121-2486121 GCF_035046505.1 Tiliqua scincoides
TCTCGGTGTCCCTGGACTGAGGCACTGGCTCTTACAGGGTGGTGGCAGTTCTACCGAACAGGGATCTTTGAGGGCTCTAGGGTTCAGGAATCAAGAACTCTGAGCACCCAAAACCCTGGGAGTGTAAGACAAGTATATGACAGTGGGGGGGGGGGAGGAAGTGGGCGGACCACATGCAAATTATACTGCTAGTGGGCTCAGCGGGCCAGTCAAAATGTGGGGGTGGACCGGATGTGGCCCACGGACCTTAGCTGGGAAAGCCTTGCCTGGTCTACAGGGGTAAAGTGAGACTCCCGAAACAAAAAATCCGACTCACCTAAGTTGCTTGGCGTAGTTGAGCTCGATCTCCGTCCTCTCTTTCACAAACTTGATGTATTTCTCCAGCACATCAATCCCCCATTGCGTGTGTTTCTCTAGGTTGTCAAACTGATCCTGCAGGAGAACCAGAGTGAAAGAGACGGTTTCATCAGGAGACCTCGGCATAGAGGAGAATATCATGGATGCTTCCTTCTCAGTAGAGATCAGTACTTCATGCTGTCATCGAACCTTCGAGTTGCCAAGCTACAGCTTGGCAAACTGGCAAGCCAGATGGCTTTGGGCAGGGGTGCCCAAACCCCGGCCCTGGGGCCACTTGCGGCCCTCGAGGACTCTCAATGCGGCCCTCAGGGAGCCCCCAGTCTCCAATGAGCCTCTGGCCCTCTGGAGATTTGTTGGGGCCCCCATTGGCCTGACGCAACTGCTCTCAGCGTGAGGGCGACTGTTTGACTTCTCGTGTGAGCTGTGGGATGACTGCTTGCAGTTTCATGTCTGTGATGCAGCAGAGGCAGCAAAGGAAAGGCCAGCCTTGCTTTGTGCAAGGCCTTTTATAGGCCTTGAGCTATTGCAAGACCTTCATTCATTCATATAAGTTCCATCTCTAATATATTCATTTATGTAAATTTATTCAAATTTGAAATGTAAATTAATTCTTGTCTTCCCCGGCCCCCCGACACAGTGTCAGAGAGAAGATGTGGCCCTCCTGCCAAAAACTTTGGACACCCCCGGCTTTGGGTCACAGGCTGGATCCAGCCCACGGCCCACAGGTTGGCAACACCTGACATACGCCCTCAATTTCTCAAGACAATTTCCTGCAAGAGAGAAATTACTGCATCTTTTATTAAAACCCACCCTTCCTCTGAGGCGCTCAGGGCAACACACACAATTCCTCCCTCCCTACTTTTAATCTTCACAACAACCCTGCACGGTACACTCCTCCGAAAGGGAGCTTCGGGGCTAATGACAACATTGAAATGCCCCAACCTAACTGCTATCCAGTCATTACATCACTAAATTCATTCAACGAAACCAGGGGCTCCTCCCTGAATCAAAAATCCAGCAGTAGAAGAATTTCCAAGGGGAAGTTCTTCACATCGTTGAGTAAAAAGTCATCTCAAGGGGTTTTTCTCAGGTTGAAACTACAATACAATACCAGCATTACAATCTCTGCACATGAACTGGAGGTTGTCCATGACTTTGTGTACCTTGCTTGGCTCAACGATCTCCAACACTCTTTCTCTCGATACCGAGCTAAACAAATGCATCGGTAAAGCAGCTACCACGTTTTCCAGACTCACAAAGAGAGTCTGGTCCAACAAGAAGCTGACGGAATATACCAAGATCCAGGTCTACAGAGCTTGCGCCCTGAGTACACTTCTGTATTGCAGCGAGTCATGGACTCTTCACTCACAACAGGAGAGGAAACTGAATGCTTTCCACATGCGCTGCCTCTGACGTATTCTCGGCATCACCTGGCAGGACAAAGTTCCTAACAACACAGTCCTGGAACGTGCTGGAATCCCTAGCATGTATGCACTACTGAAACAGAGACGCCTGCATTGGCTCGGTCATGTCGTGGGAATGGACGATGGCCGGATCCCAAAGGATCTCCTCTATGGAGAACTCGTGCAAGGAAAGCGCCCTACAGGTAGACCACAGCTGCAATACGAGGACATCTGCAAGAGGGATCTGAAGGCCTTAGGAGTGGACCTCAACAGGTGGGAAACCCTGGCCTCTGAGCGGCCCGCTTGGAGGCAGGCTGTGCAGCATGGCTTTCCCAGTTTGAAGAGACACTTGGCCAACAGACTGAGGCAAAGAGGCAAAGAAGGAAGGCCCATAGCCAGGGAGACAGACCAGGGACAGACTGCACTTGCTCCCGGTGTGGAAGGGATTGTCACTCCCGAATCGGCCTTTTCAGCCACACTAGACGCTGTTCCAGAACCACCTTTCAGAGCGTGATACCAGAGTCTTTCGAGACTGAAGTTTGCCAACTACTACCATTACTCCAGTCCTCGGTAAGCAGTGCAGCAATTTTTTAGTCCAACGAGTTCCCTTTAAGATTCTCAACAACTTTGCTCAACAACTGTGATGTGTAAATTAGCAACGCATCCAAATTGGAAAGAAGGTCTCCAAATCGCCTACAGCCTCTCGTCTCCAGTCAAAGACTCCAACAGCAGTCTCATAAGGCTGCCGGGACCAAGGGTTGGGCAGAGGATGTAGATATGCTCAGCCTTTGAGGTCACTCACACCTCTCCTCCACATTCCTGGGGGCGAATGGAATAGAAGCTGTTTATAGAAGTCTGGTTCCCGCTCAAGGAAATTTCAGGTTATGTTTTGTGGCAACCCACAAGGTCTTGTCTGAAAGCAGGACCAGGTAGTGCACCTTGCCCCTGAGTTCCTGCCCCATAGCTTCCCTAACTCTCGGGATTTCGGCATTTGGTGGGCCGCTGTGCGATATAGGAAGCTGGACTAGATGGGCCTATGGCCTGAACCAGCAGGGCTGTTCTTATGTTCTTATGGGATCTCTCCCAAATTCTTAGCCTGCTCCACAAAGATACACAGTCCCTAAGGTGAGGAAGGGTTGAGCCCCAACCAGACTGACAACTTTCCCTAAGTTTCCCTCCCCAAAACTTGATAGCAAACACTCCAAAGGAACTGTGCCTCCAAGCCGTGGAAATGCTTAGGTCATGAATGCTCCGCGCCAGCTTGGCCAATTGGCTCAGAAGTGTTGCCACCTGTACAATGGAAGGGAGACGATGCGCACAGGCTTCCAGATTATGCCAGCAGCTTGGTTCTTGGCAAGGAGCAAGAGAATCCTGTGCACCGTCATACTTACGTACGAGGAGAGCATGAAGTCACTCACAGACAGCCTCTCAGCAGCCTAAACAAGTGACCTCGGCTGTGTTGATAAAACCCTCCTTTCAGATCCTTTGCGCACAGACCACACTAGGATTGGAAGTTCTCCTCCCCGACCCACAACGCTGTCTGCTTTTAATCAAGCCAGCCGCATCCGAACCCCAGATTGGGTCGGGCTCTGGAGACGTCTCTCAGAGAACGACAGCCGCTCTTCGAGAAGTCCCCGATGTTTCGCCGTTATATAAATCAACGTGTCAGAAGGTTTCTCGGCCTTGCTTCGAGAACACCGGTCAGGATGTCATGGAAAACAGAGTACAGGGATGGGGCAGTTTGGGACTTTGGTGATGCGGGAGGTTATGACTGGGGCTTGCTAGTGGTGATTTCAGCCAGCCCTAGAAGCCATCTCTGGATGAGTACGCTACTTCCAGCAGAGGCAACACCAACTGCAGATGACCTTTTGGGGTCGCTGCTTTGGGTTACGACACATGGACAAGCACCCTCCCCCCTGCTTCATTTGCTAACATCACCCCTATAGCCATGGGTCTATTCCTCCCCATTTGTCTTGATGTCCCCTTTCTCCCTTTCTTCACTTGTTTCTTTCTGATGCTTTTACATTGGCACCTGAAGCTGCCTTTTGCAAACTGTCGGTTGGCGACTAGTTCCCGAGGTCTTGAGAGAATGAGCATCGGAGGGAAGAAGAAGCCCCAATCCCAGCAGCCTGACTGAGGAAATGGGTAGCAATGGTCTACTAAGGTTGCAATCCTAACCACACTTTCCTGAGAGTAAGCCCCATTGAACAAAATAGACCTTACTTCTGAGTGGACCTGGTTAGGATTGTGCCCTAAACCTCTCCTTACCATAAATGATTACCTTAGGGCATACTACCATTGCTCCTTCCGTGATCCCCGATTGGCTGGTATTCTGAGATCTCTGATTGGCTGTGGCTGATCCAGGGAGGAGGGAATAGCGGGGGGGGGGGGATTGAAGCAGGAGCATGAATGGGAGGGACAAGCCACAATAAAATCTAGAAGAACTATTCAAATGTCCCCACTACCTTTTAGGCAGAAAACCCCACATCCTAACAAAAATTACGATCACTGACCTCTTAATTGCAACTGGAGAGGCTTTGGCACAACACAAATTCCAATACAACGACACTGTTGTCTATTTACCTGGGCAGGACTGCAACATGACCACATTGTCTTATCGCTTCGGACTAAGCTTCTTTGGACACCGAAATTACTTTATATTGCTTGACCAAGAGGACGGATTCCGGATGCTGGACAAAACGATATTCCCCTTGATATTCTAATGCAAGTGCCCAGAATACTGCAGTATGTTAGTGTAAGCCCATGACGCTATGCTGGTTTACTCCCAAGAAAAAGAAACTGGCTCAGACCTTGCAGCTCCTCCGAAAGTAACCATAAGCAGGTCATGAAAGAAAACCACTTCCTCCAATTCTCAGAAGCTAGCCAGGCCTAGCAAGAAACCGGTGCATGAAAGTTGGCCGGCGCATGAAGCTTGCAGACAAAGATGTAGCCGATGAGGAGCTTCGGGGCAAAAGGATCTCAAAGTGAGGTGCATCACCCCTAGGAAAGTGTGCCGTGAAACCTGCCAAGCATCAACTTCACAGGTCAGTTCCTGGCTAAGAACTTTGAGGAACGGGAACAGGGTTTGGACAGGTACCAGTCAGAGTGTAGAAAACAGCAATCAATATGGACGAAACCCACATGCTCCCCCCTCAAGCAAGACAGCCACAACTGTGGCAGCACCAAAAACCACATCACATTCTCACCAAAAAAAATCTATGGCTAGACCAGCGATTACCAAGCTTTCTCATCTCAAGGCACACTGACAAGCCACTAAAATTGTCACGGCACACCACTGGTTTTTGGACAATTGACAAAGCCACCACACTGACAGCAGGGACTCACACCCCCCAGTGGCCCTACTAACAAATGATCCTCCCCCAAACTCCCATGGCACGCCTGCGGGACATCCGCGGAACACCAGTGTGCCATGGCATAGTGGTTGACAGTGGCTGGGCTAGACAGAGGGCTGCAACATCAATGCATGCCTTCTGATGAGCAAGTCAACTCTCCCTTTGGTGATGGGCAAATGCCTCTGGGTTGAGTTCAAATGAATAGCCTTCCTCCTTGACACGTAACAGCCAAGAAAGGTAGGAGGGCATCTGAACTGGGACAGTGTCAAAGAGGTAGGATTAACCCCACCCTGTTCTACCAGGGACACAGTCTGGGGGGGGGGGGTGGCCCAATCCAGATGCTGTTTACTGTACAAAGCAAGAAACATTCGCTTCCCATAACCGGAGAAAGTGTGCCATTTATAAATGTGTGGTTTGAACCTTTGCCACGATCCTCTGCCCGGGCGTCCATCCCCTGGTTTGTCCACCTATTCGACATCCCACCAGGTCCAGCCACCCATTCCTTTTTCTGTCCTGGTTCTGCATCCCAAAGAGGAGAGGAAGGTGAAGCCTCCCAGCAAGGCAAGAGACACTGTGACAATGGCGATGCTCGGAACACAAAACCGGCGCTCTTCAGAAGCTCTCTGCCATTGGCACCTCTGACGTCAATAGAAAGCAATACGTTGAATTCTCTTTTAGAGCTCATGGCGATGTGGGGGGGAGAGAGTTCCATCCAGAAGGTGACTGAGATGTGGCGCTCAGAAACACTGACACGGTTTGCAGGCCTTGCGAGTTCCCCGCCGGCGTGCTGCGGGGAGGGAAAGGGTTAAGCCTGGCAGAGGCAGCTTTTGCAATGCTGCTATAGCAACACTGCTGGTGAGACGTTCCTCCGTCTGTTCTGCCAATGGGAATTTGCTTCTCCAGCACCGACAGGTTCTTTCATTGGCAGGCACTTCCTCGAATCAGGAGTGCCGGAGAGACAGCGCTCTCTCAAGCCCTGGCTAGCGGCTCACTTGAGACCATGCCGCAGGAGGTGCTTTCCTGTGACAGCAGTGTCTGGACAACGACACCTGTCTAACCCAGTATTCTGGCTCCATTAGTGGTCAGTCCCCCCAAAAAAGAAAAACGAGAACCATTGTTTGTCTGGCACTCATAGATCATCATGGAACATGGGAGCCCAATGGCTGGGAAGAAGAACCACCAGTTTGGAACTTTGCAGGGAGGTGAATCCCCATGCAGAGGCCTGCGCTGTGAGGAGCGCTCTCATGAGGCCCTTCTGCCTGCCCATGGGTCTGACAGGGCCGAAATCACCCCCCCCCCGAAGCAGAGGAACTCCTTGCCACAAGATGTGGTGATGGTGTCTGGCCTAGATGCCTTGAAAAGGGGATTGGACAGATTTCTGGAAGAAAAGTCCATCCCAGGTGGACTTGGTATTAGAAATGGGCTATCTCAGAATGCCAGATGCAAGGAAGTGGCAAGAGGCTACAGATGTGGGCTTCCAGAGGCATCTGGTGGACCACTGTGAGACACAGGAAGCTGGACTAGATGGGCCCTTGGTCTGAACCAGCAGGGCTGATGTCCCTATGTTCTTAGTTGGCAGTGACATCATCACCATCTATTTCCGGGTTCCACGCTCTCCACAGGCACCACTGGCCCCAGGTTTGCTGCAGCCACTCACGCCAGTGAATAGGGGGTCCTTGCAGGGAGGTGGGGGCCCTGTAAAAATGATTGGCATTGGGCCCTGCAGCTCCTAAGGCCAGCATCTCCTGCTGGATCCTTCTTTCAGAGAGACCGGGGCCAATAAAAAATAAGGGTGCAACCTCCATGTTTGAAGACATCTCTCTGGATGTCTGGTGCTGGAGTCCACCTCCAGGGAGGGCGATGACTGCCTTCACCACCCGATTGAGGACATCACTGCAGGCGACAGGACACTGGGCGAGACAAAAACGAGAGATAGAGTCCTCCTGGGGCTGTTTACATCTGAAAGTCCATCTAAGAGCGGGGGACCCAGGTTCAAATTCCCACTTGGCAACTTTGGGTTCATTTCTCTCTCTCTTCCCCCCCCCCCCAGGGTACAGCGTTTTGCAGACGTTCTCCAAAAACCTGGGATAGGACTGACGGAGAAACAGAAGGCTGTTTAGATCTGGCTTCACTCTCTCCGACGTTGAAAGGCTTTCTACTGGTTAATTAAGTCAGCAACTCTCCGTTAATGAGAGCTATGCAGGAGATTGCGTGGGCCAGCTGGGAATACATGAACTAGTTGTCTGTGTCTCATGGAGGAAGACTCGAGCCTTTCAAAGGACCAACAGGTATCAGAAAGGATCATTTGAATTTTCCCCATGCTTCCTTCGAAGAGCTCAAGACAGCACAAGCAGCGCCTGTTCCTTTTACATACAATAACCTTGCAAGGTAGGTTAGGTAGTTCTTCAGTGGTTTTGTAGCCAAAGCTGCCTCCCAGTACTGGAGTTGCCTGATAGCTAAGAGATTGAACTGGGAATCACAACTTCTCCAGTTTGAATCCAGTTGCTGGGATATCACGGCAGGACAGGCTAATTTCTTCATCTCATGTGCCCTTGCACGCCCGGGGGGGGGGGGGGCGTTACTGAGCAGAAAAAGGTGGTGGAACAAACTAGACCCAGGGCCTGGATCCAGCAGGGCTTGGTTAAAAATGTATGTCATGAAACAGCAAGTGTAGGGGAGCTGTGGGCGAGAGAACAGGAAATTTTACACCCTCTGCCATCACACACATCAACAGGTGATGCTTTCCAGGGCGCATGGGTACAGGAAGCATTCGTCAAAACCATTCCAGGAACGGAAGTGTGCAATATGGACCCGATCAATGGCGATACGGTTTTTTTTAAATGACCCACCCACCTCCCCAAACTTCCCTCCTTCAGGAGGGCTGGCCAGCCAATGACATCAAGGTCAGCCATTTCCCAATGAGGTCTCCTTATGGCCAATTTAGAGACTAACAGTCCAACTCTATGCAGGAAGTCCCAGTGTGCTCAGTGGGGCTGACTCCCAGGGCAGCATGCGCAGGATCGCAGCCTGCAAAAATGCAAGTCAACAGTCCCTTCGATAAGTGAACATAAGAACATAAGAACATAAGAACAGCCCCACTGGATCAGGCCATAGGCCCATCTAGTCCAGCTTCCTGTATCTCACAGCGGCCCACCAAATGCCCCAGGGAGCACACCAGATAACAAGAGACCTCATCCTGGTGCCCTCCCCTACATCTGGCATTCTGACTTAACCCATTCCTAAAATCAGGAGGTTGCGCATACACATCATGGCTTGTACCCCATAATGGATTTTTCCTCCAGAAACTAGTCCAATCCCCTTTTAAAGGCGTCTAGGCTAGACGCCAGCACCACATCCTGTGGCAAGGAGTTCCACAGACCGACCACGCGCTGAGTAAAGAAATATTTTCTTTTGTCTGTCCTAACCCGCCCAACACTCAATTTTAGTGGATGTCCCCTGGTTCTGGTATTATGTGAGAGTGTAAAGAGCATCTCCCTATCCACTCTGTCAATCCCCTGCATAATTTTGTATGTCTCAATCATGTCCCCCCTCAAGCGTCTCTTTTCTAGGCTGAAGAGGCCCAAACGCCGTAGCCTTTCCTCATAAGGAAGGTGCCCCAGCCCCGTAATCATCTTAGTCGCTCTATTTTGCACCTTTTCCATTTCCACTATGTCTTTTTTGAGATGCGGCGACCAGAACTGGACACAATACTCCAGGTGTGGCCTTACCATCGATTTGTACAACGGCATTATAATACTAACCGTTTTGTTCTCAATACCCTTCCTAATGATCCCAAGCATAGAATTGGCCTTCTTCACTGCCGCCGCACATTGGGTCGACACTTTCATCGACCTGTCCACCACCACCCCAAGATCTCTCTCCTGATCTGTCATAGACAGCTCAGAACCCATCAGCCTATATCTAAAGTTTTGATTTTTTGCCCCAATGTGCATGACTTTACACTTACTGACATTGAAGCGCATCTGCCATTTTGCTGCCCATTCTGCCAGTCTGGAGAGATCCTTCTGGAGCTCCTCACAATCACTTCTGGTCTTTACCACTCGGAAAAGTTTGGTGTCATCTGCAAACTTAGCCACTTCACTGCTCAACCCTGTCTCCAGGTCATTTGGAAGTGGAAGCTGGAGAGTCCCTGCAGTGGACTGCAAGTCCCTGCAAGTCCCTGCAAGTCCCTGCAAGTGGAAGCTGGAGAGTCCCTGCAGCTCCAAGGAACTTCTGCTCTTAGCTAAATACCCTGCACTATGTCGGGAAACACAAATTTATTTTTCACGTTTTTATGCCACCCTCCCCGCAAGGGAACTCAGGGTGGTGTACATAGTTCCTCGCTTCCTTTTGTCCTCACAACAACCCTGCGAGGTAGGTGTGGCTGAGAGATGGTGACTGGCCCATCGAAACCCAGGAACCTTCGTGGCTGAGTTGGTTTTTGAAACTGGCTAAGTCCAACTCCAAAACCAGTACACCATCCTGGTACTTTGGTCACCATTGGTGACCGTGAGGCACATGGCTTCAACACACACACACCCTCTTAGGGGCACAGGGTCCCAGTACCTTACGGCTGGGCTGCCTCAGCTTGTGAAAAGTTCCAAGTGTATACTGCAGGTACCTGGTTTGGTGAATGTTTGATGGGCGCCTGTAAGAAGAGCCTTTTTGGTCCTGGCTTCGGCACTTTGGAAGTGGTTCCTAAACTTATTGGGGTCACAGCACCCCGCAGCCTCTTCTTCCCGGCTCAGCCAAGCACTATTATCTTGGATCCTGTGAAATTTACACTCTTTACACTCTCACATAACACCAGAACCAGGGGACATCCACTAAAATTGAGTGTTGGGAGAGTTAGAACAGACAAAAGAAAATATTTCTTTACTCAGCCTGTGGTTGGTCTGTGGAACTCCTTGCCACAGGATGTGGTGATGGCGTCTAGCCTAGACGCCTTTAGAAGGGAATTGGACACGTTTCTGGAGGAAAAATCCATTACGGGGTACAAGCCATGATATGTATGTGCAACCTCCTGATTTTAGAAATGGGCTATGTCAGAATGCCAGATGCAAGGGAGGGCACCAGGATGCAGGTCTCTGGTGTGCTCCCTGTTGCATTTGGTGGGCCACTGTGAGATACAGGAAGCTGGACTAGATGGGCCTATGGCCTGATCCAGTGGGGCTGTTCTTAGGTTCTTAACTACAATTCCCAGGAAGCCTTGCAGGTCTCTTGTTATCTGGTGTGCTCCCTGGGGCATTTGGTGGGCCGCTGTGAGATACAGGAAGCTGGACTAGATGGGCCTATGGCCTGATCCAGTGGGGCTGTTCTTATGTTCTTATGGAATCTTGCACGATCCAAGATGGCAGTGCCCAAATCTCATGAGAAGAGGGATACACTGGGATACACAGAGTAAAGGTCTTACTCAGTTAAAGGCAGCTTCGTATGTACTGAGAGCGGCCATCAGAAGAACAACATACCTGGACAGGAGGACAGAGCAGTCAGAGGGGAAATGAGAGGGACAAGGCAAGAATAAGGACCGACCACAGCACAGCTTCAGATGCATTGAGAGACAAACGAGCTCTAGTTTCCATTTGATGCTTGTGGCCAGAACTGAAAGACTCACAAGCAGGGTGCTTTGATCACATCCCCTTTGAGTGCATGCCAGCACAGTCGCAGGCCATTTTCTATGCCTGCAGGGGGGCTGGGTAGGGAGCAACCTACACGCTGGGACACGTAAGTGCAGTCCAACGTTCTAACCACTAGGCCACACAGCTATCAGCAGTGTAATGGGCCCCACTGCTATATCATTTGCTGAGAAAGAGCAAAGGAACTGACACCAAAGAATGTCCACGACATGGATGGATTTCTTTTCTTCCATAATGTGAGTCGCTTTTGAGCGCACTGCTGGCTTTCTGGGAAAGCCACACACACAAAAATTAAAACATTATCTCAACATTAAACACTAAAATCTGCCCTCCAACTTCCTCATTGCATGGAATAATGCCCTCCCTGCAAGCTGGGGTAATGATCCCCATTCAAATCCTCATCCAAAACATTATCTGGTTATGCAAACCTCACACGGTGCCACGGCGAGAAAGATGGAACATTAACCGAAGAGCAAAAGTGGTCGAACTTTCCTAAGAATGTCAGAAGGGCCTGGTCAGATCAGGTCCAGGGGAGGCATCTAGTCCAGCATTCTGTTTTCTATGGCGGCCCACCAGCTGCCTCAGGGAAGCCCACGAGCAAGATGGCATCCTTCTCTCCTGCCATTGCTCCTCTGCAATGGATGGGAGATAGACAGATGCTGGACGTGGAGGTTCTGTTCTTCACCAATACTGGAAATCAGTGCATAAGAACAGCCTGGCTGAAGAAGACTGGGTGTGCACCAGGAGTAGCAACTATTAGTTTAGTGCAGATCACCCTGATGGTTGGTTGACTGGCAACCTTCATTCTCGAAAGACTATGGTATCAGCCTACAGCACCCGGTATTCCCAGGCGGTCTCCCATCCAAGTACTAACCAGGCCTGACCTTGCTTAGCTTCCGAAATCAGACGAGATCGGGCATGTGCAGGGTAACAGTTGCTGCTCACCCTGATGGCTGCTGGAAGTTTTCCACCTCTTGTCCAGCTCTGAGTGGTGGAGGAAAGATGGGACCCTCCAGCCAGGGCGCCACCTTCCAGTCTCTCAAACGGGAAAGGAAACATGCGTGTATATGCGGGAGTCCTTGGTAGGAGACAATAGTTTTGACTTGGTGACCATGTTCATTGCAAAAGCAAGGCCCACCACTCAAATTCAGTCCCTAGTTATCTTCGGGAAAGGCTAGGAATAATCCTCTCTGCCGCTGCCAGCTTATGTCTTACCATACAAAGGCCTGACTCAGTCCTGTAGTGAAAGTTTCCATTACATTAAAAACAAAACAAAACATTAAAAGGCCAATAGTTTCAGATCCCCAAAGCTTTCATGCATGGCCATCTTCCGAGAACAAGTTTATGGGAACTGAAAACGATGGACTCGGGTGAGAGATGAAAAATGCAACCCCCCCCCAAAAAAGAGACCATCAAATCACATAAAACTCAATGCATCGACCCCCAAAACAACCGCTGACCAGGACAGAAACTCAATAGCCAACTGGAAAGAGCAAGAGGGGGAAAATTTCATAGGATTGGAGCCCCGGAAGGGACAATGAGTTGCTATTAGAATGCACTATAGGAGGAAATTGCACTGAGTACAAACTAAGGAGCGCCAACACCCCCCAAGTCCTCATTTAACTCTTTAACTGCTGGGCTAGTACAGTATATTTGGTAGGGTATTTTCCCCCTCCCTTTACTTTAAAAACACATTATTTGTTCATAATATACTAATATATGTTCCATAATCCATACATTCCATATATGGAACATACTAACATATGTTCATTACAATCTCTGCACATGAACTGGAGGTTGTCCATGACTTTGTGCACCTTGGCTCAACGATCTCCGACACTCTTTCTCTCGATGCCGAGCTAAACAGACGCATCGGCAAAACAGCCGCTCACGTTTTCCAGACTCACAAAGAGAGCCTGGTCCAACAAGAAGCTGACGGAACATACCAAGATCCAGGTCTACAGAGCTCGCGTCTTGAGTACACTTCTGTATTGCAGCAAGTCATGGACTCTTCGCTCACAACAGGAGAGGAAACTGAACGCTTTCCACATGTGCTACCTCTGATGCATCCTCGGCATCACCTGGCAGGACAAAGTTCCAAACAACACAGTCCTGGAACAAGCTGGAATCCCTAGCATGTACGCACTGCTGAAACAGAGACGCTTGCATTGGCTTGGTCATGTCGTGAGAATGGATGATGGCCGGATCCCAAAGGATCTCCTCTATGGAGAACTCGTGCAAGGAAAGCGCCCTACAGGTAGACCACAGCTGCGATACAAGGACATCTGCAAGAGGGATCTGAAGGCCTTAGGAGCGGACCTCAACAGGTGGGAAACCCTGGCCTCTGAGCGGCCCGCTTGGAGGCAGGCTGTGCAGCATGGCCTTTCCCAGTTTGAAGAGACACTTGGCCAATAGACTGAGGCAAAGAGGCAAAGAAGGAAGGCCCATAGCCAGGGAGACAGACCAGGGACAGGCTGCACTTGCTCCCGGTGTGGAAGGGATTGTCACTCCCGAATTGGTCTTTTCAGCCACACTAGACGCTGTTCCAGAACCATTTTTCAGAGTGCGATACCAGAGTCTTTCAAGACTGAAGGATGATGATGATGAACATACGAATATAATCATGACGAACCATCTAATATAATCATGACAACCATCATGACGAACATACTAATATAATATCTCGCCTTTCTGTCTGGACAACCAAAGAACCAAGGTGGCTAATGATATTTGAAGAACCACCGATTCTGCCGACGGGTCGCCTGGCAGTCATCAAAAGCAGGGCGCCAAATGGGAACCGCAGTTCAATCTCCCCCAAAGTACATTTACAAGCAGTGAGGTTTCAGGCCCAGGGCAAGTTTGCCGCAATGGGATCCAGATGTCAGCCAGAAGAGGCTGCCCAGAAAGATGCTCCTTTCCAAGCAACCGAAAACAAACGGGAGGGAAAGCGGCTGGCAGGACTGTAGAAACAGATGTGCGTTTCTGATGGGGCTTAACTCACAATGACAACAGCTTTCACAACAACAGAAGTTAACAACTGCACAATCGCCAGAGTGTGCCGATCCTAGTTCAGCGGAAGACCAAGAAAAAAATAACCCTTGCCTCGACTGAGTCCTAAAGGAATCACATCAAACCTAATTAAATTTAATTCTGCATTTCCAGGCTGGAATCTCCGGTTGTTTCCCTGGCGAAGGGAGTTCGGCTTCCGTGGCACAGAGGGGCAAAGGGCAGAGAACCCACAGCTCTGTTCCAATGTCCAAAAGCTCCACCCGTTTGATCTCCTGGAAAGGATTTCTACTCGCCGGCGGAGACTAGGCAAGCGGCAGAGCCCAAGGTTGAATAGATGACAGAAGGCACACTATAGGAAATAGATAGGATTGCTAAAGAATTGTGTGTGCTGACTCTGAAGTAAGCTCTGCTTTTTATTCCTTAGGGCACATTCCTAACCAGGTCTACTCAGAAGTAAGTCCTATTTTGTTCAGTGGAGCTTACTCTCAGAAAAGTGTGGTTAGGATTGTAGCCTTACTCAGTGCACTTAGGACTATTGTTTAAGAAACTTCCCCCCCCCACACACACACGTTTATCCCTTTCTTCCTCCAAGGAGCTCAGAGTGGTGTACCTGGTTCTTCCCTCCTTTTGTCCTCACAACAACCCTGTAAGATAGGTGAGGCTGAGAGAGAGTGACTGGCCCGAGGTCACCCAGGAAGCTTCGTGCCGGAGCAAGGATTTGAACCTGGTTCTTCCAGGTCTAACTCCCAAACAGACACATAAGAACATAAGAACAGCCCCACTGGATCAGGCCATAGGCCCATCTAGTCCAGCTTCCTGTATCTCACAGCGGCCCACCAAATGCCCCAGGGAGCACACCAGATAACAAGAGACCTCATCCTGGTGCTCTCCCCTACATCTGGCATTCTGACTTAACCCATTCCTAAAATCAGGAGGTTGCGCATACACATCATGGCTTGTACCCCATAATGGATTTTTCCTCCAGAAACTCGTCCAATCCCCTTTTAAAGGCGTCTAGGCTAGACGCCAGCACCACATCCTGTGGCAAGGAGTTCCACAGACCGACCACACCTTCCTGTCTCTCATCTTCTTCCAGAATCTTACAGCACTAAGCAAACCAAGAGGCTACAAAGAAAACCGACTTAGTAAATATTCAGGATGTGCAATAGGTATTGCCTTAAATCCGAACTCCAGCTTTATCCCATGCAGGTGCTCAGGTCACCCTATAGCAATTTAGGGCACAATCCTAACCAGGTCTATTCAGAAGTAAGCCCTATTTTGTTCAACGGAGCTTACTCTCAGGAAAGTGTGGTTAGGATTGCAGCCTTAGCATCCAGACATCAAGACACAGGAAGAGGAGGTGGCACAGCCAGGTCCTCCCCTCCCCCAACCCCAAGCCAATCTTGAAGGCAGGTATCAGATCTGCCCAGTTTCCCTTCCTCTTTGACTGGATCGGAAGGCCAAACCAATATTCTAACTTGAAACAGAGAATGGCATCCCGAACATAGACACCAACCCTAATTTCAAAATCTCAACCTTCCACAGGTTGTATGGTATTACAACCCAACTAACTACAACACCCACAAGTTATTTAAACCCCTTGCTTTGCTTAACAAATTAATCTTCTGAAATAAACATGTAATATTTGGGGGTGGGGGGGAAACAACACACAAGGCTGGCTTGTCATGTTGCTTTTTTTAAACCACCATAGCTCCGGTCTCAACAGTTACACCACACAGCAAACGCTTTGTTCCTCGACAAAAAGGGACTGGAGGCAGTTGGAAGGAGCGAGAGTCCTCGCCGAACAAAATGAATGCACGGAGGTAGGTGGGAAAGGAAGGGAGAAACATTTGCTGACCCACCACAAAAACAGACAAGAGCGTTTGTTCTGCCGAGGCAATGAATAATTCAGCTGGAACGCAAACATCCATTAAATTATGCCGTTTCTGGGGTGGTGGGATCTCTTTCACTTGCACACTTTTGCACGCATGGCTGCAGACGGAACCGGGACCACCAAAAAAGAGGGCACGTTTGAAATATACACGCTTGTATCCCGGTCTCCCGATGAGGCACTCTGGTCTTGTTCTCACCTAGGCGGGCCACACGGCTACTTCAGAGCACTGCTGGAGCCTCACCAGCAGGGGGGGCTGCTGGTGGATCAGGTGCGGCATGTGGTCCATGCAAGGGTTGACACTGATGCAACCCTTGAGCAACCCTTGACACTTGAGCAACCCTTCAGAACATAAGAGGAGCCCTGATGGATCAGGCCAAAGGCCCATCCAGTCTGGCTTCCTCCACTTGCCAGTGGCCCACCAGATGGCTCAGGGACCAGGCAAGACAACAAGACACCTGTGCTCCCTTGCGTCTGGTCTTCAGAGATAACACAGAGCGTTTGTGCATTGGCCATGGGCAACGCTGACAACTCAAGCAGGGTCGCCACTCCCTGTCACCTCTTCACCAATCCAAGACCCCTTTACTCCCCAGCAAATCTTGATGGCGCCCTGCGAGAGCCATACATGCAAGGCCTGTGTGCTGCGGAACCCTCCTTCTCCTGCTGCCGCCTCTCTCGACAATCCCCCAAAGGCACTCCGACCCATCAAAATCGCAGGAGGACGTTTCCAGAGGTTGAGTTACGAGTTCTGATCATGCCAAAGAGCATTAGTGCTCTCAGCTTAAGTGTGGCAGGGGATGATTCAAGCTCCTCAGGCGGTGCTGACGCGGCGAGCAGGAAATCCAAAAGGCTTCTCAGAACCCCTTTGCCCCACAGAGGTTTCCGCAGGCAAGAGGGATGGCTGGAGCAGAGAAAGGGGCAAAGAGCTCCACGTGGCAAGATCCAGCCTGCCACCATCATGCTTTGAGACGCAGGCCTGCGCAGTTTGAATGGTCGGCAGGGCTGCGGGTTTGAGAGGAGATAAAACCACATGTAGACTTTAGCCTTGGAGGGGTGGCTTTGGCCAATGCCCCCAATTTTGGGTGGGCCTCCTCTCTCTCCCCCACTGCTTTCTGCCTCGACTCGCTTCCTCTCTCGCCCTCCGCTTTTCAGAATTAAGCGCCATGTCAATCTCTGCCCACCTCTGCTTCCGAATGACCTGGAAAGAGGGGTGGGGGAGATAAGAGTGGTTAGCTAGAACATCTTACAGAGAGGAGAGTCATGGGAGCTGTTCTAGCCTGCCACTCTACACTCCTCCAAAGTTCCAGGAAGAGGAATAGTGGACGTGATGGGCAAGCAAACAGGTGAGGGGGTCAGCATCAGGAGATTTGGGGACAGCCCCGCACAGTGAATGCTTTGGGGCAGAAAAACAACCAGAGGGAAAGTACTTACACAATCCCTCCTTCCCAGTGGGGACTCCACTCAAGATTCCACCCTCTCCCAGCTGCTTTTGGCTTCCTACCAAAAAGGAGTTGGTGGAAAGCCACTCACCATTGTGTTGGATGAATGGAGCGTAATATATGATTTGGCCCTTGCTGGCATCTCCTGACTGCAGCTCCAGATATGCGACAGGAGGGGAGGCGAAGGAGAGAGAGCGAAACCTCCACGGCGGCTAAACTATGCAATTGCTCTTTCTGCGGGGGGACCTGTGGGAGGGAGTGCTGCAAATCGGTCTGCTTCAATTAGAGAAAACAACCCATTTGCCAGGACACACAGAAACTAACGGAGAACGCCGATCGTCCCCTAAGAGCCGGTAAACGATCAGGAAGTGCTCAAAAGGCTCCCGGTTTCTTGTTAAGCCTTTGCTTGGTGTTCTGCAGAGCTGGCTCCAGGTTCAGGGGGCCCCTCAGCAAACTGCCTGGCGTGGAGCCCCAGTCCTGGAAAAGCCCTGAGAATGGAACTTGCAATGACACCCTCTTGTGCCCAGTCCCCAATAAGACTATGACAAGCCAATAAAACAAAGTTAAAAGTCTTCCTTGGAGTATTTAGTGGCGCCTCCTTATCCACCGGTGCTGAGCCCACAGCTGGAGGGCCTCACAGTCCCGCAAGACCCTCCACCCAGATTCCATTACCCACAAAAATCGTTATCAGTGGGAGGTCCTGGAACGGATACCCCAGAGATACTGAGGGCTTACTATACTTCTCCGTTTTGAAACTGGTTATACCTCACTTGAAGATCTAGCTCATTCCAGCCCAAACTCTGGGACTGGTTTGCCATGGTTTTAAAACAAAGGGATCAACACAGAAAAATGTAATTTAAAACATCCCCAGCAAACAGAAAGGCATATTTGGGCGCTAAGCATGCCTACTCAGGCAGAATAATAAGCCCCATTTTGTTTAAAAGAACTTGCTCCTGGGAAATCTGCATAGGCTGTGATGCAAGATGAGTGACCGACAAGCGGCCCCTGGAAAGACAATAGCTACCTAGACATTAATGTGTGTCCTTAGGCACATTTCTCAGCTGGCTGCCAGCTGTTTCTTCTTGGATAACTAATGAGTCAGCTCTCATTTCCCATGCATCAGATCTAAAATCAGGACTCCTGTTCAGTTGTGTGTCATCAAATTGGCCACTGGTTTTTTGTTGGTTATCGATTGCTTGGATGAACTGTACTGTTATGCATTTAAATAAATAAATAAAGTGAATGGGGGGGTGACATCCACCCTAGTGACACCCCTGCATTCAGGCTGTGTGTATGATCTTGCAATTTATTCTGTCCGGTCTGGTACGGGAAGAGGTCCATCGTGGGTGTGCCGCAATGAGCTCTCGCCCCTGGTTAAGCATGTGCTTACAAATCGGCTGCCGACGTCAATGCGACTTGAAATGGCTTAACTGCCTCCTCTGTTGGCCGCGCGGCTTAGTTCAAAGTCGTTCAGAAAAGTCCAGGGCTACCCTCGAGGTTTATAGCCGATGCCATTAAATATTAAAAATGCCTGATCCGTGGGGTGTTGCTTAGCCATTCCATTGATGGAGAATTAATTTCCATCCACGGATATAAGTCACTTGTTTGGGGGGGGAAGGGTTGTCAAGAATATGGATCTCTCTTAGCGTTAAGTGAAGGAAGGCATCTAGCTTAGAGCTCCCAATCATTCAGAATGGTGAGCACACTTAGTCATTATTTGCTGTCCTCAGCAATAAATGCCCAAAGAGCACCATATGGCCATCTTGGCTCAGCCATCAAGGTTTGGCCTTAATCTGCAGTTAATATTGGAGTTTCGACAGATTTCAGGCAGTTCTGATTGTGACCTGACGCATACAATAGGGCTTTCTTTAACTGCGCTCGAGGGGCTATACGCGGATTAGCCCATATTTCTTAGTCTCCTTGCCCTTGCGTAGAAATGTCTATGGTCGTGTACGAGATATAGCAGCGTTTTTGATGGGTATGTGGGATCCTTAGGAACTTCTCAGGGATTCTCCAATCAATACATCTGTTCTTTCCTTGCTCAATTTGTAGGCTGCTTTTCTGAGAGATCAAAGCCTTCAAAATGAAGGTGGCCACCAAATGGATGATTGTTGGCATCCTTCAGTCTCGGAAGACTACAGTACCGCGCTCTGAACGGTGGTTCTGGAACAGAGTGTCCTCTCCAGTGCGCGAAGCGTTGGTAAAGTAGATATGGAGGGTAGAACGGATGATACAATATTTCTAAGTACTAAAGTGACGTTAAAGCCAATTAACAAATGAGGACGTTCGGAAGACCCTGCCAATTTTTAAAATTGGCCCTAAAAACCAGTAGGGTCTGAGTTGGATGGGGGGCAGTGGGTCACCACCCAAAAGGACCTGTCACTTTTGCCCGCTAACCAGGTCAACGGGTGTCCAGAGAGCAGTGTTTCCGATGTGGATTGCAAGAACTGAGCAGGCTCCTATAGTAATAATGGTGGACGTATAAAGGCGAGATGTATACAATTATGCACGGGATAGATAGAGGGATGTTCATTTCCCTCTCACACAATGCCAGAATCAGGGGGACAGCCACTCAAATTGAGCGGTGGGAGAGTTAGAACATGCAAAAGAAAATATTTCATTACCCAGTGTGTAATCAATCTGTGGGACTCCTTGCTACTGGATGTGTTGATGCTGGCTTTCCTCTTCCCTCCAGCTGAGCCACTTTTGGCACCTGTCTTGCGCTGGATACAACGCAGGCCTCCTGGCTTTCCTGTTCCAGCGCAAGATAGGATTGTGCTATTGCCTTGTTAAATAAATGCCCAGCAGCTGCATTCTCTAAAAGGCAGAAATGTTTTAGAAAAGGTTAGTGGGTGGAGACCAGAAAAGCACAACTTGACTTGATATAGTAAACAGGAGTTAGCGCAAAACAT
>NC_089836.1:2491121-2528621 GCF_035046505.1 Tiliqua scincoides
TTATGTGCGAACTGCAAAATGTGGCTGTACGGCTTGATATTTTTTGTTTGCTTTTCTCCTTTGCTTTCATCTCACATTCTTCTCCCTGCTCTTTCTCGTTCTGTATCTCTGAAAAAAATCTGAAACTGCTTCAGGTTTCTGCTTCCTTCAAAAAATAAAATAAAAATAAAAAACAGCCACAATCTATCTTGTCTGCAACGTACAAAAGAAACAACCACAACCTCTAGCAAGAAGAATCCAGACAGGGCAGCTTGTATGCTGCCTTCCCCCGCCCTGGTTCAATCAAGTAGAGATTGGTTTAAGAAAAGAAAATATTTCTTCACCCAGTGTGCCGTTAATCTTTGGAACTCCTTGCCACAGGATGTGGTGATGGCACCTGGCCTGGATGCCTTTCAAAGGGGATTGGGCACGTTTCTGGAGGAAAAGTCCATTACGGGTTACAAGCCATGTGCAACCCCTTGGTTTGAGAAGTAGGCTACCTCAGAATGCCAGATGCAAGGGAGGGCACCAGGTTGCGGGTCACTTGTTTTGTGTGCTCCCCGAAGTATCTGGTACGGCTCTGTGAGATCCAGGAAGCTGGACTAGATGGGCCTTTGGCCTGATCCAATGGGGCTCTTCTTCTTAATCAGAAGAACAACCACCAAAGCTATCAAGTATTAATTAATGCATTTTTATTCCTCTGCCTGATTGCACCTGCAAGCATCATGGAGAATCTGGGACAAAGAGGAAAGACCCCCAGAAGAAATCACAGCAGGATGCCGCCCAGACAGGGCAGACAATCCTCACCTAGAGGGAGTTGCGAACAGCAGGCAGCGTCTCACGTGCCACTCTCCTTTAAGAGTGAGGACACAAAGATGAGATCTGCCACATAACAGTAGCCTAGCCCAGGGGCGTCAAAGCCACGGGCAGGCTGAACAGCACTCATGGCGCATGCCGAGGGCTGGAAGTGACATCATGAACCAGATGATGCCCTCCTGGCTGCCCTTTCAGCAGTGCCGCTTCTGCTGGGGTGGTCACTTTGCAGCTCAGCGGCTGAGAGCTGCTGGGACAGCCCAATTATCACTGGGCTGGATGAAAAGCTTCCGCGGGCTTTGTCCTGCCCACGGGCCTTATGTTGGACCCCCCTGGGTCACAGAGCCTGTGTAACCGAGGAAAATAAGGCTCAGGCAGGCCTCAAGGTTGAGCTGTGGGGTTTCCTCCCTTCGCTCACTGGAACCAGCCTGAGACTGGGGGAGTGGGGGACTGGGATCTGCAGGAGCAGCGAGGAACACCACTCTGCTACAGAAACGCAAACTAGATTTACCAGCATATCACAAAGAATCAACTAAACTGGAGGGAGAAGAGCAAGGGGCAGCTCTAGCTCGCTTTCCTAAGAGCAACCATGTGTAGAAAACCTAAAGAACAAATGTGATGGTAGTCACCACTTCCTTTTAGCTCACATTTCCTTTCAGCAAGCAAAGGGGTGGAGAAGGTCTCTGAACCTCAGACAACCCACCAGCAGAGAGGGGGATTTGACAGCCTGAAGAACGAGGCCGGCCAGGTCTCTGACTCATTCTTGACCGAGTCATGCTATTCCCCCGAGAAGGACCACACATTAAGAAAGCTACAGAGCCATGGCTGGATCCGGTTACTGCAGAAGCCGTTCTCCCCTTAGATGCAAGAAATGGAAACAGGAGATTTCCCAGAAACAAGGCCGGCCCGTCCATGAGGCCAACTGAGAAGGTTGCCTCAGGTCACAGATTGGTTGGGAGGGAGGCATCCCATCTCTGTCCACTTACCTCCACTGTTCCTCTCTTGGAAGAGAGGAATGTGGAGGAGGGGAGAGTGACGGGCTAGAGCAGGGGTCTCCAGACTTTTTGGCCAGAGGGCCGCATCAAATATCTGGCGTGGTGTGGAGGGCCGGAAAAAAATTTAAATATAAAATTTAAATAAATAAATTAGAGATGGAACTTCGATGAGAGAACCAATGAATGAATGGGCTCACTCATTCCACCTCTCTGGCCCTCGGAACACCCTCCAGATGCAATCAGAGCACAGTTCTGGTCACGTTCAGTTGAGCGGGCCAGAGGCTTTTAGGGGACAAGAGGTTGGCCACGGGCCGGAAAAAGGCTTGCTGTGGGCCGCATCTGGCCCCTGGGCCGGGGTTTGGAGACCCCTGGGCTAGAGCATCACCAACACTCTACCACACTGCTCTCCTTCCTTCCTTTCAGAGACAATCTAGCCCACCTATCTCCACACTCCTTGGAAGCAGGAGGAGAAAGCGGCCTAAAAAGGGACAAGGTCAGCATTTGGTTCATCACCTCAGGGACCAGAAGGACTTGGACCAGTCCTACTCTCTCTGCAGGCATCGGGAACTCAAGACACCATCTTGCTCCGAGCCGAGTATGCATTAACCGTCGATTCCAAGAGCAACACGCCTAGCCCCTGCTTTGCTGTGATAAGTGAGGTGTCACCGCTAACGGCCTGCTTGCCATCAAAGCGGAAATGACAGCAAGCGAGATACAGAAAGGAAACCACCCTGGCTGACATTTATCAGCACTGATTCAACGCAGGAATTCTCTAGGCAAATGCTGGGTGAGCACCAATGCGCTGCCAGAGAACTGCTCGTGCGCCGAGATCCAGGCATTCATTGAAGATACTCGAAGGCTGCTGTGACCACAAAAAGCATCGCCACGCAGCAGAGGCTGCCCGGCGTAGCTCTGCATGACTCACTCCTCTGGCTTGGCTTCCTATCAGCCTCCATAGAGGGGTGAGCAACCCTGAGGTGTCTGTACATTGAATCACTGGTGAGCTCCCAGCGCAGAGAAACAACAGAACTCTCAGATGAGGCTGCCTGCTGCATCTCTCCATGAGTCACTACTCTGGGCACGCCCCCATCCAATCAAGACATTCAGCACGTGAAAGTCGTTGGAGACACCAATGAACTCTGGAGGTGTGGGCGGTGGGTTCCCCTAGGAACGCATAAAACATCCTTGGAAAGCCAACGCCAGGCAATTTTCTGGATTCCTAAAGGATCCTCCCCTCCAGTTCTCCGAAATCATTTCATAACCAAATTGATGAACCACCCAAATATTTTCACTAAGTGAAGGCTGCAATCCGACACGCCCTTGTCAGGAAATCGGTTCCGTTCAACTCAGCGGGGGCTTGCTTTCGAGTAGGCACGCCAAGGACAGGCCTCTAAATGCAGATATTCGACAACAACAAAAAACCCGGCGAGACAATCCATTTCCTTCTCAAGGGCACATGCATTGTGCGGGTTTTTCCCATTTCTGAGATCTCCAGGAGGTCGTTTTCCAAGCTGCTCCAAGAACGCACGGAGGGGCTCTCGGATTTCCAGCACTTTCCTAGCCTGAGCTCTGCCACTGCTAGCAGATTTGGCAAGCTCCTTTCTGTCTCTCATCCAGAGGTCTTCTGAGGAGGCTGGGAAGCCTCTAAGCCGTTTCTGCCCAACAGTGCATGTACACAACAGGGATCAAATGTGTACACCTGTGGGCTGGACAGGGATGGGTTAAAAGACGATTCCTCACCTCCTTGTTAAGGAGTCCTCTGCACCACTACCAATCGTTCAACCCTAACCAAAAGCCTAAGACAGGGGGTTGGACTAGATGATCTATTAGGCCCCTTCCAAGCCTACGATTCTATAAAAATGCGCTTTGGTGACTGAATCACAGGTCAGCCAGGGACGGGTCGCACCCAAAGGTCCCACACTCATTAGAGCAGCTATTTTCAACCACTGTGCCACGGCACATTGGTGTGCCGTGAATGATTTGCAGGTGCGCCACAGGAGTTTGGGGAAGGTCATATATCAGTAGGGCCACTGGGGAGTGTAAGCCCCCTACCGGCAGCTCAATGGGCCTCGTCAATTATCAAAAAACCGAGGGTCCGCCTGTCCAATTTTAGCGCCTTGTCAGTGTGCCAGGAGAAGAAAAAGATTGGAAAATGGATGCATTGGAGGGCACATCTAGCCAACTCAATTCTTTCCCCCAACCTGGGACTAGGCGCACTAGCTTGCAGTAGGCATGCTCCCAATTTCACACGCAGCCAGAGCCCAAGCTATGGGAAAGAAGGGCATGCTTTCGTATGCATGCCACAGTCCCCCTGGCTGAAGCTAAAAGCAGATCTAATGCCCTGGAGAGCCGATCGTCTGGAAATCCCACGGAAGCCAAAGGGGCGCTCCGTCGTGCAAGGAAGGCATGTTGCGCGCCTAAGATCTCTGGCCATTTTTGCAGGCTGCGGGAGCCGATGTTGGCTCCGTGCTTCAGTTCTGTTTTCTACACATTGACAAGAGTATGCCACCGCTCCGCCAGACCCTGCGCCAAGTCCCTCCACACACAATCTGGTACGTTTGCCACGGGAATGCAGATGAATCGCAGGACTGCAGCCACGGCTCACCCAGATGAGAGATGAGGCTCCTCGAGTAAACGGCAGGGCAGTTCCCTGCAGAGAACCACCAAATGCTGAAATCTGCCCAGGCCACACTTTGGGCAAACCGACAGTGGTCATGTGCGGCCACATTGTGACGGGCGGAGGAGACCCAGCCAGGTTTGGCACAGTGCAAGGGATCCACCTCTCTTTCTCTCACACACTGATTGAATTTCTACTCCCCCCCCCCACCTCCACTGCAACTCACAAATCGCAAGGGAAGCACATAATCTTTCAGGGAGCATTTTATGCATGGGCAGCGCACCCTTCAAGACAGTGCAACGAATCAACGTGGAGCATCAGGAGAGCCCTAACAGCAGGCCCTGCTGAGAGAAGCAGCCTCGGGTTTTAGTTCCAGGAAAATACTGATTGTAGTTAGTTTCTCCAGGGGGTAGAACTGCAGGACTTGATTTCCGCTCTGCCTCACATGCAAATCAAGGTCTTGTTGGGGGGGGCTGCGCAGGTTAGAATGCTCCCAGATCAAAATATTCCCTTGCGCAGAAAACTAGCAGGTCAAAGTCGCCCCCAAAGTCTCCGGGCACCTGAGACCATATACTAAACGCCACCATTGCCTTCTCCAGCAAAGATCTTCTCCAACAAAGATCTCCAGCAGCTCATGGATCGTTTTAGCAAGGCCTGCCAAGATTTTGGACTGACGATCAGCCTGAAGAAAACACAGGTCATGGTTCAGGATGTGGACTCACCTCCCTGCATTACAATCTCTGCACATGAACTGGAGGTTGTCCATGACTTTGTGTACCTTGCTTGGCTCAACGATCTCCGACACTCTTTCTCTCGATACCGAGCTAAACAAGCGCATCGGTAAAGCAGCTACCACGTTTTCCAGACTCGCAAAGAGAGTCTGGTCCAACAAGAAGCTGACGGAACATACCAAGATCCAGGTCTACAGAGCTTGCGTCCTGAGTACACTTCTGTACTGCAGCGAGTCATGGACTCTTCACTCACAACAGGAGAGGAAACTGAATGCTTTCCACATGCACTGCCTCCGACGTATTCTCGGCATCACCTGGCAGGACAAAGTTCCAAACAACACAGTCCTGGAACGTGCTGGAATCCCTAGCATGTATGCACTACTGAAACAGAGACGCCTGCGTTGGCTCGGTCATGTTGTGAGAATGGATGATGGCCGGATCCCAAAGGATCTCCTCTATGGAGAACTCGTGCAAGGAAAGCGTCCTACAGGTAGACCACAGCTGCGATACAAGGACATCTGCAAGAGGGATCTGAAGGCCTTAGGAGTGGACCTCAACAGGTGGGAAACCCTGGCCTCTGAGCGTCCCGCTTGGAGGCAGGCTGTGCAACATGGCCTTTCCCAGTTTGAAGAGACACTTGGCCAACAGTCTGAGGCTAAGAGGCAAAGAAGGAAGGCCCATAGCCAGGGAGACAGACCAGGGACAGACTGCACTTGCTCCCGGTGTGGAAGGGACTGTCACTCCCGAATCGGCCTTTTCAGCCACACTAGACGCTGTTCCAGAACCACCTTTCAGAGCGCAATACCATAGTCTTTTGAGACTGAAGGTTGCCAACAACTACCATTGCCTTCCTGGGTAAGGCAAAACTTCCTTATTTCCCCATAACCCTGATTTGAAAAGAGAGGAATGGCTAAGACTCTCTAGCCTGCTGCTCTCTCCTCCTCACTTCCTCTCTTCCTGCCTCAGGTGCAAGAAATGGAAGGAGCAGTGGAGAGAGGCGGGTGAAGAAGTGGACTTGGTCATGCACTCACGTGAGCATGAAGGCACCGTGCAACGTCCAGCCTGCCTGTACACATGAGATGTGTAGCTCGTTGATAACACATTTACGGACAATGATATTTTTCTAGGCTCTCTTTCCAATCCCCCTCCCAGCTTTTTAACCAGCAGGGGCCCGGCTGCCACAAGAGAAACAAACACTGTAACAGGAACAAAAGTTTCAGGGACGCGTGCGGGTGGCAGGAAACAGATCCGGACCACGATACTAGGCGTAGGAAACCAAGGTGCACCCAGACTGGCTGTTTCCATCCGTGAAATGCTTGCTGGCCCTGGGAAGCCAAGAACGTGAACGACCGGCGCAGTGCACAGATGAGGCTGTGCTACTCGCTGGCGCACCACAAAGGAAGTGACGAGAGCGGGAGGTCTCGCACCCTGGGCCTTGCTTCCTGATGATTAGATTTGTCTAAACATCTAGCCTGACGACAAGGGGGTTCATCTATCATAGCTGTTGCTGTTTGCTGTTCTAAGTGTTGAAATGGTTAGTTCAAAGGTGCCCCTTCGGCCCATCTGTGAGGCTGAATGAGACAGGCGCCTCAGGGGCCCGGACACTTCAAAACGAAGCCCTGGCTTTGCAGCCATAAAACCAGATACAATGACTTCAGTTATGACCAAGAATCCTATTTAGCTCTTCACGCCAGACACGAAGCTGCTGTAAACTGGATCAGACCCGATTCAGCCTTGCTGACAGAGGCGGGCAGCAGCTGGAATCTTTGGGGGCCCTACCCAGAGAAGCAGCCAGGACGTGAGCCTGGAAGCTCCTCTGTACAAAGCACTCACTAACTACGCAGCCCATCGCCACACACAGCTGTCGGCCGCTGGTCACGTGTGAATTCACTTCCTGGGGTCATCTGGAAAAGGTTTGGCAACCCTCCCTAAGACGCAGTAGGAATTTGGACGGCTGCGTGTGCGACGAACAGCAACCACTAACGGGAGCTGAGCTCGCTAATGGCTTTAATGCCTTCTTCTTGCGTTCACCTTGGAACGTGCTGCGTTTGCCAGGGAGCAGGAGGTACTCAGAGGCTGTCTGGACTATCAACCGCAACAGATGAGAAGCCGATCGAGGATGAGATTGCAACAGGCACGATCGCAAAAGCCTCCATTCGGACAGTGTTTAGGGATCAAGGGGATGCCAGGTGCTTAGAAGGGGATCAGCTAATCAAGACGGGTGCAGCAAATTGTCCACCAAGGGGGTCGCTGCTCTCTTCCCGGCACCCCTGCTGCCGACCCCAAAGGCTTGGAGACACAGCCGGCCCAAGATCTCCCAACACCTGCAGTTGTGCACTGAATGGCCACTTTTATCTGGCTGATGCCTTCTCCGCCGGACAAAGACAGGAAGGAAGCAGAAGAGGTGGATGAGAAGAGTGGGCTAGAGTGTCCCCACCACTCTTTTTTCCTCCCCACTTCTGCCCCTGCTCTATTCGCCACTTCCTTTTAGAATTCAGGAAGTGGGAGTTCGAAGCAGAGAAGGGCAAGGACCCCGGCCAACCCACCACCTGAGGCAGCCTTCTCGGTGAGTCTCATGCGTGAGCCAGCCCTGTTTCAGAGGGTGCGTCTAGACAGCAACAGGATTGGAAATGGGTCACTTTGAGGGGAGAAGTGTCTGTATCTTAGCCCTTCCATCCCTTTCGCCATAATCCAAGTGCCCGGCATACTCAACTAACCTTTCAGTTGCTGACCAGGCTAAGTAAATTCAGTCCCATGGACACTGAGAATCACAAAATGCCCACTGTTCACTTGATCAATGGACGGTATTCTCTCCATCTCCTTCACTTGCCCCCTATGCATACAAGATGCGTGTGCCCAGAGGGATGTTCTTTTCCCCCTCGCACAGCACCATAACCGGAGACACCTGCTAAAATTGACCGTCAGGAGAGTTAGGACAAAAGAAAATAGGCATTTACCCAGCATGCAATCAGTCTGTGGAAGTCCTTGCCACAAGATGTGGTGATGGTGTACGGCCTAGATGCCTTGGAAAGGGAATTGGATGGATTTCAAAAAGAAAAATCCATCCCAGGTTACAAGCCATGATGTATGTGCACGTTCCTGCCTTTAGAGAACATAAGAATAGCCCCACTGGATCAGGCCATAGGCCCATCTAGTCCAGCTTCCTGTATCTCACAGCGGCCCACCAAATGCCCCAGGGAGCACACCAGATAACAAGAGACCTGCAAGGCTTCCTGGGAATTGTAGATAAGAACATAAGAACAGCCCCACTGGATCAGGCCACAGGCCCATCTAGTCCAGCTTCCTGTATCTCACAGCGGCCCACCAAATGCCCCAGGGAGCACACCAGATAACAAGAGACCTGCAAGGCTTCCTGGGAATTGTAGATAAGAACATAAGAACAGCCCCACTGGATCAGGCCACAGGCCCATCTAGTCCAGCTTCCTGTATCTCACAGCGGCCCACCAAATGCCCCAGGGAGCACACCAGACAACAAGAGACCTCAAGAAGCAGGCTGTCAGGTGCAATGGAGTGGCACCAGGGTGCAGGTCTCTTGTGGTCTTTTGCTCCACTGTGAGATCCAGGAAACTGGACTAGATGGGCCTTTGGCCTGATCCAGCAGAGCTTTCCTTATGTTCTTATGCGCAGGAAGGGGTGAGCCAGAGAGGAGAGGTCCCCTTCCTTCTCCCACTTGAAACTGATCTATATGGGATACACATTCCTAAGGAAGAGACATATTTAGCTCCTTGTCTTTTGCTCTCTTCCAGGCAAAGGTACTCTGTACATGCTCTGAAACCTGCCAGAACTTTTAAATACCTAAACTGGGCAGCTTGAACCTGTCGTTTCAAGGAAATCTGCTGACTTTATATCTGCAGCGGCTCTACATCCAGGACGTGTGGAAGGAACCCATCGCTCAAAGCACACAGAATATCCCCAGTTCAATTGGCCTCTCCAGATCCCCTTAGAAGGATCTGTCTCTGAAACTCTGAAGACATGCTGCCAGCCTGTGCTGGAACCATGGGCAAGATGGTTCAATGACCTGACTCGGTGGGCAGCAGCTTGCGGTCCCAGGTTTCGGGCTGAAGCACCAGCCCGGCAGCACGGCAAGCAGTTAAGAATCAACTAGCAGTAGTAAGCTTGACATTTCTTCAATCACCTGGCCCAGATTGCCTGTCAGAAGGATGAAGCTAACACAGCAGCGGCGGTTTACAGCCAACAGACGTAGCATCATCTGTCGATGTCTGTGCGGCTCATGTTGGATGCACCGGGCAAGGATCTCGGCGCAGACACGGTGCTCTGTAATTAGGTGGTTTGCCTCAAAATAGCCGAGGCTGCCGTCCCCGCTAAAAACAGCAAACTGAAGCGGCCGCATGCCCGCCTGTGCCGAGAAGCAAAACAAGCAAGGTAGAGACTCTCTTCGGGACACTTCCCCCACACACCTCTCCCTCCAAGCCACTTGCGCTTCTCGGTGCCCACACAGCATCCCAAAACATTCTGCAGCGTCCAGCCCGCAAATTCCAGCCTTCCTCAGCCACGGGCTCCGTTTCCCTTCCCAGCACAGAAGTCCCGCCTGGAGATGCTACCCCGTCATTAAGTGATTTAGCGTGTCCGCAAATCCCAGCCCGCTCATCAAAAGAAACCTTAACCTGATGTCGCTCCTCGCTCTTCCACACGATACCGACCGCACGTGTCCGCAGCTTGTCTGCACGCCCCTATCCGTGCATGTGTCTATGTGCTTGCCCAATTTTTAAGACGCTGCTTCTCATACAGACCTTCAGGGGCTGACCCTTCTTGCTGTCCTAGAACCAACAGAAGAAGAACTGGGCTGGATCCAGGCCAAGGTTCCATCTATTTCAGCCTCCTGTGTCCCCTCAATGGTGGAGAAGAAGACATGAACCTTCTCTGCTCTCCTTCCTTCCCATCAGCTGGTACCCAGTGGTGGACCGATGCTGAACAGGGAGTTTCCATTCCAAACTTGCATAGGTCATAAAAGCCCATCTAGACCAGCATCCTCTAAGAAGGCCACAGGCAAGAGATGGGCACCCCCTTTGCCTACCATTGCTTCCCCGCACTGGGCATTTTCAGAGGCAAGCCACCTATGAACCTGAGGTGGCAGCACACAACGAACATAACAAGCAGCCATTGCTAAGCCTGCCCTCCATGGATTCCTCCAATCCCCTTTTAAAGCCATCCAAGCTCACGGCCTTTGCCCATCATGTGGCGGTGAGTTCCACAGATCCACCATGCTCTGTCTGAAGAAGTACCCTCCTTTTCTCCATACTGAATCTCAGCACCAATGAGGCTAGACTTTGGGGGGGGGGGGCTGGACTTGGAGCAGAGTTTGGGGCAGTAAACAGACACCATGCCTGGCTCAGAGCTCACCCGCAACAACACACTCTTGCCCTTGTGAAAAGTGCAGGGGCACCTCAAAATCGGCTTCTGGTTTGTGTATACTGCAGGTAGATTTCTCCACTAGAAAAATCTCCCTATCCACTTGGATGCCAGGGATGACTGTCTCCTTCCTGTGCTGTTCAAACCCTCCTTTACTCGCATCAAACCCTTTCTTAAAATCCACATATCCGTGAAGCCTGCGACCCTGTTCCCTCCCGTGACTTCACTTAAGTACGTGCCGCTGAAACAGATCACATCTCCCCCCCCCCCGTTTACCCCCAGCTTCCATTTCCTTCTCCTTCCTCTACTGTCTCCCTGTGTCTATCTAGAATGCAAGCCCCTCGGGGCAGAGATTCATCGTTCTGCGTACAGTACGGTGCGCGCCGAGGCTGCTGCAAAAATGACAAATTGCAACATGCTTGCGCAGTGCTATTTCGTGCAGGGCGCCATCGCCACCAGAGGAGGAAGAGAAGGCCTACCAGGGAAGGACACAGCAACCTAGTCTGCAATTCTAGACACGCTGACACGGGAGTAAGCCATGCTTGTGACTGCAGTCGGAGGAGGCCAGGTTCGCAGGCCCAAAGATGACCATCTCTCATTTACGGCCTGCACTGCCATCCATCCCGAAGGGACAGGATGGAAGACAGGCAGTTTTTTTGACAAGCAAGAGGACCCCAATTAAACAGCCAATTAAGCAGCTCAAAAGTGCCCCCAGCCAAGATTCTGCTGCCCTTGCCCCACCCACTCCCTACCCCAAAATTAGAACAAATGGCAATCTTTCCAACATATGCCCCATCAGTGTGCAGGTGGAGGGAGCTCCATAACTGCCCAAGGAGGGCGTGTTCATCACAAGCACACGTATATTGCACATGCATCTTTTCTATACGCTTGCTTGGGAGCAGACTTCCCAACTCCCCGAGTCCAGATCAGATCAGCAACTAAATTCATCGACAAGGTCGAGGGCCCCTTACGTAGACCCCTTCCCCCCACCCCATAAACACGAGCCACACAAACAGGGGGGCAACCCGAGGGAAATCCATTTTCTGCCTTTCTTCCTACCCGCTGCCTTCTCTCCAAACTGGATGCCTTTTGGAAACACAGTCAGGACTCTGCTTTGCCAAAAAATAAAGTGACTAAAAGCTTGCTTTTCAAACTCAGTTTGGGGCAATCTCTTCTTAAACCTTTTAAAAACAAACATTGGAGGGAAGGAAAGGGGCTACCTTTGTTACTCTGAAAGGGACATGTCTTCAAAAGCACAACCTCTGTGTGTGTGTCTGTGTAGGAAAGCAGGTAAAGAGTATGGTGCAACTGACAAGGAAGGTAGAAGACAGACCTAGACAGACAGAAGAGAGAGCTTTGTGCAATTGACCAGAGCAAAGGCCCAGAGTTTACCCACATCATGGACCACTTATTTACCTGTATAGACACAAGCTAAAAAATCGCAACTGATAACTCACTCCAAACAACAACAAATTCAACTAAATTATGCCTCTCCAACTGAACCAGCCACAAATCATAACTTTCCACATTCATTCTGTCCTTCTCTTCGTCCACAAACAAGCAAACACAAAACAGCCAACTGTCTCTTCCAAGGGGTGTTTTCAGGGTCATCTTAAAGCATGGTTTACTCAGAAGCCGGCACCCCTGAAAGCAAATGGGACTTACTCCCTGGTGAAGGCGCACAGGATCAAAAAACATTTTTTTTAATGAGTTTAAAAAATGCAGAGAAAAACACTGGGACATGCAATTCTTGATCTGTTTTCTCAGGTCTTTTCCTCCCCCTGTTTCCACTGCAGTCTGGGGTCAACCCAACAAATGATACATAAAGACACACAGCCCTGCTTCCTTCCTCAAGTTGAGAAATTCAACATCGTAGGGGAACTTTAAGCAACGCCTTTATACAGTTCTCTCCCTTCCACTTTCAGGGCTGCAACGCTCTTCTTTAAGCCTTGCTATCCAGAGCGCCTTAAATTTATATTGCGGCTGTCTTTTTCTCCTCTTTTTTTTTTCTCTCTCTCTCTCCCCTTCCCAAAATCAATCATCCCAAACAGCTGCATCATGGAGAAAAAAAAAATTCAGATTTAAAACAAGGCGAGGCTCCTGGTGCCAGTTCACAGAGGGACACGAGGTGTCTTAAACCGTTATTTTGCCCAGTGGCGGAGCAGAAAAATAAAAGAAGGCGTGCACAGAAACTGAGAGTGTGAGAGAAGGGAAAAAAAAAACATATATTGGATAAATTTGAGGGCTAACTTTCTTTCCCTATGCAGATTTCAAGCTGCATCAAGAGGACACACACCCATGGCTCCCCTCCCCTCCTGTCTGAGTCCAGGAATAAAGCAAGCTCTTCCCCCCACCTCCCTCCCCTGCAGCTCAGCCATGCAGAAATAGCCCTCACCCACCCACACATACACACATTGCAAAATTCCACACCTCTCCCTCCCCCCACCCCGTGGCACTTACCCACAGCTCTGCCCCCCAGCTCATGGTTCCAGCAGATCCAGCTAGGGGCTGGTGAGGGGGCTGGCCCTGCAAGGGGTGGTGGGTGCAATTTTCCTGGGCTGGGGGTCTCACGCCCCTTTGGCTCCCCCTGCCACCAAAGCAGCCAGCCCAGCAGCCCTTCAGAATGCTTGCAAAAAAATCAATTGCTAAAAAAGGGGGGGGGAGAGGAAAAGGATCATCAAGAGAGGGGGGTGCCCCCTCCTCTCTGCCTCTCTCTTGGCTTGATCTTGTCCCTCTCCTGCTGCTACCTCCTCATTGCAGCCTCCAGAGCAAAATGGCCAAAGCAACAGCAGCAGATTCAAGCCCAGGCAGCCCTTGGAGTAAGTGGGGAGGGGACAGGGAGGCTTGACAGCTCTGGAGTACCACGCATGCGCCCTGGGAAGGAGCGTGGAAGCAGAGACAAGTGTGTGTGTGCGCAACCAAAGGGGAGGGGGAGGCGTTGCGCACGCGCCTTGAAGGCATGGAAAGGATGCTCTTGGCCACTAGCCAGGGCATGCTCCCTGCATCAGCATCTTGGGTTCTTTTTGGGTCTGCAAAAGCTGTGTGCATGCGCACTTGGAGCACTGCAAAAAAAAAAATAAAAAAATTGTACCCTAATGCATGTGTTTGGGGCAGAGGAAAACCACATGGGAAAACTGTGACACTTGCTCCTGAGTAGGCATGCTAGGGTAAAACCAGAGAGCCAGGATGCAGTAGTGAGTCTGGACTGGGACTTAGAGCCCAAGCCTCTAGCCCTGTCTACTCAGAAGTAAGGCCCATTATAGTCAATGGGGCTTACTCTCTGGTAAGCATGGATAGGATTGTAGCCTTATTCCTGGAAGATCCAGGGGTTCAAATCCCTGCTCCCCGCTTCAAACTCCATGAAGCTTCCTTGGGTGCCCTTGGGCCAGTAACTCAGTCTCTCTCTCGGCCTCACCTTCCTCACAGGGTTGTTGTGAAGACAAAAGGAGGAAAGGAACAAAGCCGCTTTGGATGAATGAACCCAACCCTTGCTAATGGGGTAAGAGGCACTTTTTCAACTGGGTGCTCCTTTTTTTTAGCAGGGGGAGAGTAACTGGCCCACCTCAACCCAGCACTGTCTGTTCTAGTGGCTGTCTGCTGGTATTCCTTTGCATCTTTTTAGATTGTGAGCCCTTTTGGGACAGGGAGCCATTTAGTTATTGGATTTTTCTCTGTAAACCGCTTTGTGAACTTTTAGTTGAAAAGCGGTATATAAATACCGTTAATAATAATAATAATAAATGTCCATTTGGGAGATAAAGTGGGATGTAAACAAAACAAAAAAAACAAACACCACCCTGAGCTCTTTTGAGGAAGGGCAATATGGAAGTGTGGAAAATAAATTAATAGGGGTGGTGCAGGTTTGGCCTGGGTTCTCCAAGAATTGGCATCCATCCCCAACTGAGGACAGAAAGCAAGCCTAGAAATTTTGCAAAGAACCTCCAGGAATTTTCAACACTAAAACATTGGGGGGGGGGGGGAATATCACAGGGAATCCGAGTTGGCAACCCTCACTCATCCACTACTGCTGGATTCCACTACAGGACCAGGTTTCTTCTCTGTTCTTCAAGGGTTGAGCTGTGACTCAAATTAACCCCTGTGCCCATGGATATGGTACTGGCTGCCGTGATGGAGACGCTGCGGTAGGCAGCTTTAAGTCTTGGCACTGCTCCATCTTCTTGGCAACTCTTTCTTGTCCCAAAACAGCAGAGAAAAATCATTGCCTCCAGAACTCAAAAGTGTGAACCACAAGCTCAAAATAAGAGCAAAGTGTGAAGACGTTCACAGGATGTCATAAACCAGACTAGGATCCTGTGAAAAAATAAGACAAGTCATCTGGCTATTTTGATCAAATGAGGTTAGGGCTGCCAACTGACCAAAGGGATTAGCCTGTCCTGTGCCTACGCCTTTATTGTCATTCATTTCTACCCAACATTGCAACAGGGACCAAATGCATACACCTGTGGATCTGGCAAAAATGGGTTAATAATCATTTCTACAGCATCATCCATGGGCACTGCATTTTGCACTAGATGTGAAGCCAGGTCCCTCCCCCAAATTGTTCATGGTCTAGAAGGAAACCAACAATGGTGGAAAAAGAGGGTTGCATGTGTAAATGGGGAAAGAGATATGATTTTTTCATATACAGGTGCTTAGGCTTAGCAGCAGAATGGTGAACTCTTCATAGAAAAGATGGGTTTGGGGGAGGCCTTTGAAGGAAGGAAGATATTTTGTCCAGGACAAGGCTCACCAGGGCTTGGGAAAAAAAAAAAACTTGAGGTCCTGGAGTGAACTACTTACAGGGGTACGTACAAACATATCCAAGCTGCTCCCCCAGATTCCAGTTAGGCCCACCTTCCTCTGTTGTGAATCTTGACACAGATGGGGCAGGTCCCGTCCCCCTATAACTGCAAAGTGAGGCCATCAAATGGGGTGACTGGCGAGAGAGAGAGGGAAGTGGTGGGGTGGCAGGGGAGATGGGGAAGAATATGGCATTATTTCCTGAAGAGCAGGGGACCTTTGGACAGTCAAAGGTGGTAGAGGTGGAAAAGCAAAGCACATGGGCAGGAGTGAAGAGGATCGGTGGTATATAAAGGTGAAAAAATAACATTTTTACTTTTCGAATTGATGATTTCATCAGACTCCTTTGGAAGGTAAAGCAGATGTTTCCATATGCAGCCGCCCCCCCATTAATTAAGGAACATACCTTGAATCCAATTGAACTGTCTTGCACTTGGTGTGCTCAGATGACATCTAGTGGTTGTTGGGGAGATAGATCCTCCCTATGCAAGGAGAACATAACAGCCCCACTGGCTCAGGCCATAGGCCCATTTAGTCCAGCTTCCTGGATCTCACAGTGGCCCACCAAATGCCCCAGGGAGCACACCAGATAACAAGAGACCTGCATTCTGGTGCCCTCCCTTGCATCTGGCATTCTGACATAGCCCATTTCTAAAATCAGGAGGTTGTACATACACATCATGGCTTGTAACCCATAATGGATTTTTCCTCCAGAAACTTGTCCAATCCCCTTTTAAAGACGTCCAGGCCAGACGCCATCACCACATCCTGTGGCAAGGAGTTCCACAGACCAACCACATGCTGAGTAAAGAAATAGCCCAGACTGGAAGTGCTGACTTTGTCTTGCTTGCCGTTGTGTTTGCTCTGGGATAATTTAGTGCTGCGTTCCTTTGTGGCTTTAAAGTGCTTTAACTTGTTGAAGGGCGAATTTGAACCAGGTTTGTTAGGTCAGGCTTGGCAGCTTTTCAACCTGCAGGGCAGAAAGACCAGATCTTGCAAACTGGGTAAGTACCCACCTCCCTGCTATTCCTGGGTCATACTGCTTTTGAAACAGTTCCACCAAGGTTGCCCCCAACAGCCTGCCTCTGATACACCGTGGTTTGTCTTGTCCTGGCCAAAGACAGGGTTTTCTGCCTCTGATGGACCCAGGTATGCTATATCTCCGAGGGTCCTTGATCCGTTTGCAGCTGGGAAGGGGCCATAGCTCAAAGGCCGAGCATGCATAGCACAAGCAGAAGACTCCAGGTTTAATGTTTGGGATCTTCAGGTTGGGTCTAGAAACCTGGAGAGCTGCTGCCAGTCAGTGTTGACAGCACAGAGTTAGATAGAATAACAACAGAATAACTTGGCAGGCAGCAGCTTCATATGGACAGACTGTCCTTTCTGGTCCTGGTAAAATCAATTACCTCTTTTGGGGGTGGGGCTGTGGGTAAGTGTTAGAGTATTTGATCCACATGGTCCATTCCTCAGGAAAAGCCACGGAAGAGACAGCACCAAAAGGGAAAGTCCAGGGCAAGTGAATGCTCTCCCATTTCCAATAAACAACACTTCCTAGCCCTGAAGTGCTAATTATTTGATAAGACGGAAAAAGATTTTCCACTCTTTAGCTTCTCATGCAAAGCCTGTGGGTGTCAGAAACCCCTTTAAAGTTTTTTACTTGGACATTTTGATTGCCATGTCCCCCTTGGCCAAACCCCAGTTTAATGCAACAGAAAAAGCAACTTTTAAAATGTCTTCCTTAAGAGTGTTTGCTTCTTGCTTATTTTGTCCCAGCCAGTGGTTCCCAAACATTTTCGTGTGGGGACCCACTTATAAAATGACACTCTATTGGGACCCACTTAGCTTGAAGAGACAAAAAAAAAAAGTTTTACCTTACCTCTCTTTTACTACTATGATGGGGTGGGGAACCACCTTCTGGACCATTTGCTGAGCACCACAGTTCATCAGATTAGGACCATTCCTGTGGCTGAGGCACTCATGAGTAAATGTGCACAGGTGGCTGAAGCTTTTGCTTTCCATAGGGCTGGGTGCATTTTCCTAAGGAAATCATTTAATACATTTTCAGTTAGTCAAATTTTGGTTTAATTCAGTTTTAAAAAACTATTCATGATTTTAAACAATGAACAGCCCAATCACACTTTCCTAGGAGTAAGCCCCATTGATTGTAATGGGACTTATGTCTGAGTAGACAACCTTAGGATTGGGCTGTAAATAATTAAAAAAACTAAGTAGATAAAATAAAAATTTTAAAAAATAAATAATAAAATAAAAATAGTTAAATAATGAATAATTATTATAAATGATAAATAAATAAATCCATTAAATAAAAATATGATTAGTTTTATCACATTTGTTTCTATTTAATTATTTTTAGCTTAATTGTTAATTTTTAATATTACTTAATGCATTTTCCATTTAATTATTAAATTAATTAGATTGAATTACTTTTTCATTTAATTATTAGTTTTTAATACTAGTTAATACACTTTTAATTTAATTATTTAACTAGTTATTAATTATTTTTATCTATTATCTAATATTAATTAATTTTTTGATTTAATTAGTTAGATGTAATTTTTTATTGTTTTTATTTATTAATGCATTTTAAATTTAATTATTTTTAATTGCTTTTAATCCCTAGGCAGTGCCCATTCAACCCCCCCCCCCCCTTTGCAGGCTCTGCTGCAGCCCTACAGCAATGAATGGGGGAGGCATCCTAACCATAGAGACGCGCAATGCCCTAGAGTGCCCTTGTCACACTCAGCTGGGCGGCTTTTCTAACCATAGAGACGCGCCGAGGCCTAGAACGCCCCCACACACCGCCCTCTCATCGCCTGGGCGGACACATCACGCGCAGGTATGCGCTTCCGGTCGCCTCAGCAAACCGGACGTTGCCTCCTGAGGGGGCGGGATTTATATTTCAAACCCCAAAATCAAGCAAAAAGCTGTTGCTGTAGATATTTTTAGCGTGAATCTCTCGTAATATGAACTTCCGAGTTGGATAACGGTGGAAAAAGGGGTGGAGAAATAAAGGCCGCTCTACCTACTCCTCTCTATCCCCTTGCCGCTCTAGGCCGTCGTCTCTATGCCCGCGGTCTGTTCTCCACACGCTCGGAGGACCCCGGAAGTGGGCGTGGCCCGCGGAGGGAGGTGATGCCGAGACGGGGATAGACATGGCGTCGTGCGGCGGTCGAGGCGGCAGTGGCGTCGGCCTCCCCCCTTGGCGCTCGGCGCTGGGCCTGCTGCTGGTGGCGCAGCTGTGGGGCGGCCCGGCCCAGGCCCGCGTCCACCACCTGGAGCTCAAGGTAGCCCGGCGGGGGGCGGAGGTGGCCTGAGGGGCGCCAGCCAATCAGAAGCGCCGCTGGGGCGCTCGCGGGGAGGGAGCGCTGCTTTCTGCTGAGTCACGTTTCCAGAGGGGAGGGGCGCGCGGGGAGCGAGGGTTCTGCTGAGTCACGCTTCCCCCCCGCAGGTGGTCCAACGCTGGCTGCGGCGTCGGCGGGGATGCTCACCGGGCAGAGGCTGCGCAGACGCCTGCAGGGGGGAGGGTGGCTGCGCCTGGCAGGTGGGGGGCTGGACTGGGGGGGTCTCGGGGACCCTCCCCACCCTCTGCCCCACCTGGGCGTGCTGCAGCCTTGCACTGCCCCAGGCGCCCCACTCCTCACAGGTCCCTGCCACAGGTGTGTGGGGCTGGAATAGGGGCCTTGTGGGGTCCCTTTTTCTCTGTTTCTCCCTCTGGGGCAGGGGGCTTGGGCTGGGTGGCCTCTGGGGGTCCCTTGCCCTTCTGTGACTCTCTGCCTCACCCAGGTCTGCTGGAGCCCCTCACCAGTGTTTCAGCAGAGGCCCCTCTTCTGACAGTGCCCTGCAACAGTGGGGGGGGGGGGCTGGTCTGAATAGTCTTGGGGGAACCTCCCCACCCTCTGCCCCACCTGGGTGTGTTGGAGCCTCTCACTTGCATTGCAACAGGTGCCCCACTTCTGCCAGTTCTCTGCCACGGGTGTGGGGGTTGCAGTAGATGACTTTGTGGGGTTCCTGCTTCCTATGTGACTCCTTCTGGGTCAGGGGGGTTGAGCTGGATGACCCTGTGGGGTACCTTCCCATTCTAGGACTTCCTGTGCCTCACCTGACTGTGTTGTAGCCTCTCACCTGTATTGCAGGAGAAGCCCCACTTCTGCCCATGTCCTGCCACAGGGTGGGGGTTTGGACTAGATGACCTTGTGGATCACTTCCACCTGTTTGGCTCTTCCCACTGCCTTTCCTGATTGTATGGTAGCCTCTCATCTGTATTGCAACAGAGGCTCCACTTCTGACAATGCGCTGCAATGGGGGGGGGGTCTGGCTAGATGACTTTGTGGGGTACCTTCCCACTCTTGTAGCCTCTCACCTGTATTGCAACACAGGCCCCACATCTGACAGTTTCCTGCCACAGGTGAGATTTGGGCTAGGTGAACTTGTGGGGTCCCTTCCAAGTCTTTTGAGTTGGGTTCAGCCTCGGGGCAGAATCTTTAGATGGGAGCAGAGAAGAATCTCTGCCACTGTCAGGGAGTGTTGTCAAACCTAATTTGATCAACCAAGGGCCCAACTTCTAAGGAAGAAACTTCCTCCAGTTTTAATACTGTCTGCTCTTTGGAGCATAGGCTCTGAGTCCAAAGCTTTGGAGAGCTGTTTGCCATCCAGTTCTTGAAGGTGCTCAAGTTCGAATGGACCAAGGGGGTGACTCATTAGAAGCAGGGGTTATTAAAGTGAGTCACAGCTGAATGCAAGCATCTGTATGCAAAGTGTACCCTCTTCACTGATCTTTGACCCTTCCCCAAAACGAAAGCCTCAGTCCTAGCTGTGAAGTGCAGCTTCATGTGTGATTTTGTGTGTACACTGGAAGTTATTTTCAGTGTGCCCATGCTCTAGATGTATGTTTGCAAGTGTGCCCTGCAGATAGACTCTTCAGGGGGGAGGGGAGGCTGCCATTCTTTGTGGCACGGGCGCTCTTGTTTGTGAACCCTTAAAAGACTTGGACTGCATGCGGCTGGGTGCATTGGGCCTCAACGTGATCCAGGGAAATGGAGGAAGTCTCTTTCTGAAGGGGCCCAGGATCTGATGAGGAAGGTTCATCTGTTCACATTTGGTCTTGGAATCCGCTTACAGGGTGGAGGATTTGAACCTGTGGGAGCCGTGTTCAGATTTCTGGTGAGGCAGGGATTGGATTAGGGAGCTGTCTTGGCAACTTTGTGGGCGGAGCTACACAAGAGCCGCGCTGACCCCTGTCTCCTGTTTCACACAAATGGAGAAGCAGAGTGAATGCTTAATCTTTTCTGACTTCCTGATTCTCCCCATCACTACCCTGACCTCCAGGAAACCAGAATGAGCTCAGCTGTGCATTAAAATAATCAGCGTGGGGACAGTGTCAGAGGAAGAGTTAAGTGTCCTCAGTCTTAACTATCAGTTTTTCCCTGATCTCAGTGAAGATTGTGACTGGCAAAATGGTGGTTGGGAGGCTAGCTTTTCACTTAGCAGGGCTATTATGTTCTTAGGATGGCAATGGGCCCATTTAGTGCTGCTTCCTGTATCTGACACCAGATGCCCCAAGGATCACTCGGGGCAACAGGATACTTGTATCCTGTTGGCACTCCCTTCCACCTGGCATTCAGACAGCCTACTTCTAGAGCCAGGAGTTTACCCATACCCATCCTGGCTTGCAACCTGTGCTGGACTTTTCCTCTATCAATCTGCGCAGTCCCCTTTGAAAGGCATCTAGGCCATCACCATATCCAGCAGCAAGGAGTTCCACAGATTAATTACTCTCTGGGTGAAGAAATACTTGTCTCCTGTCTGTTTGAACTCTCCCACCACTCAATTTTAGTGGACGTCTCCTGGCTCTGGTGTTGTGTGAGAGGGAAAAGAACACCCACTCTGTCCATCCTATCGATAATTCTATACTGAATGTCTCAATTGTATCCCTTCTCCGGCACCTTCTTTCTAGGCAGCATTGAAATCATCCGTTCTGGGGCAGTGTCAGAGGAAGGGTTAAGTGTTGTTGTCCTCATGTCTCTCTATCCGATAGCTTCTCCACTCCACCCCTCTGACTGCACTCGGTGTATGCCCCAAGGTAACATTCCAGTGGCAGCCAGCAGCTCCCAAGATACTCTCCATGTGGCTGTGACATAGGTGTAGCCATGGGGCCGTTGACAGGGTATGCTGTACTAATCCTTGGGAGATCTTGGTGGGATCTTGCAAAGTGCTGGAATGGCCACCCATGCTTAGCTGTACAGTAATTGTAGACTCAGCTTCTGTATCTCATTTCTTTTCCTGGTTTCTTGTTCCTTCTTTTGTTATTGTTAGGAGTGCAGTTGGCTTTCCTGAAAGCTCTGACCTGGAAAAAACTTCCTGGAAGATGTGCGTATATATGATTCAGGTAGCTTGGTTTGTGTCCTGACTTGACTAACTTCTGTAGTCCTTAGAGCTGGTGTAGTGACCGAGGCTGTACTTATCCAGTGGTTCCAAAACTGTGGGTTGGGACCCACTGGTGGGTCACGACCTGAGTGTTGGTGGGTCGCCAAAGGGTGATGGAAAGATCAGATAACCAATAGCCTCCAGCCCTGAGGCTAGTCAAAAATAGATTCTGTAGCTGCTAATTACCCTGCAAAGAGCTCAGCTCCTGCGGTTTGCAAGCTTGTGTAAATATAGGCAGATAAATATTTGAGGGTCTCTTTTTGGTTATAATTATTTACAAATAAAATATTTCTTTTTAGATCACTTTTTAAATAGTTTGGTAAACCTAGGTGGGTCCCGATAGAGTGTCATTTAAAAAAGTGGGTCTTGGTGTTAAAAGGTTTGGGAACTACTGCCTTACACACAGACACGCACCCCCCCATCTGAGAGTAAGTCCTGCTGAATGCAGTGGGAGTTACTTCTGAGTAACTGCAGGACTAAGCTCAGACTAAACTGCAAATGTGGACTTTCCTGACTTGAATCTTGCTTCTGTTGTCACTCACTGGGGCTGTAGTCTGGTGCACTTTTCCTTGAGAGTGGTTGGCAACCTTCAGTCTGGAAAGACTATGGTATAAGCCTACAGCACCCGGTATTCCCAAGCGGTCTCCCATCCAAGTACTAACCAGGCCTGACCCTGCTTAGCTTCCGAGATCATGGTAGAAGCCTACAGCACCCGGTATTCCCAGGCGGTCTCCCTCCAAGTACTAACCAGGCCTGACCCTGCTTAGCTTCCGAGATCATGGTATAAGCCTACAGCGCCCGGTATTCCCAAGCAGTCTCCCATCCAAGTACTAACCAGGCCTGACCCTGCTTAGCTTCCGAGATCAGACAAGAAATCTAATGGGACTTCTGGGTAAGCTTGCATTGGACTGTGCTGTCAGTCTCCTTAGGCGAGCTGTTCCCTCTCAACGTTGGTCCTCCCCGTCTGAAATGTGGGAATGATACTTATTTCAGAGGCTTGTGCAGAGATTGTAACTGGCTATTGCTTATGACTTGCTTTGTGCACTCGGAGGCTGCACAAATGAAGTGTTTGATTAGCACCAGCTCATCACACCTACACATGCATATTATATATGTACACATGTATGTACATATATAGTACACATCCATATATGTACTATACATATATAGTACACATGTATATTATATATGAGCATGCACATATACTTCCTAGGAATAATCTCTTGAAAACAGTTGATCGCCGCTGATGTTACATTGGTATAGGTTAAGTTGCATGGTTTTCTGATGTTCACTAATATTTTAGAAATGGAAAATGTGGCAGTGGAAAATCTCCTGCCTTGTCACATGGTCCGCCCCGCAGCCGTGTCATCACGTGCTTCTACTTCCCCTTTATTGTCACCCACTCCTAATTCAGCATTTCTCAAACTATAGAGCCCACGAGGTGGGTCACAAGCCAGTGTCAGGTGGGTCGCTCAGCACATAGCTCAGCCACCACTGAAAATCCAGAGTTAACAATACAGGGTTGCTGGGCAAGGTGGACTCTGGATGGGAGGGAGATGTGGTGCTTCTCCCTGAACAGGTGGGAAGATGGAGGGCCATGGGGGTGGACAAGGATCCCAGTCTGCCTTCCGCTTTGACTTCCAAGCTGGAATGTTTGAATTCTGAGCTATGCAAATTGGCAGCATGAGTTGCGCTGTGTAATGGGACCTTTGGCCGATTGTGGCTTCAGCTGGAAGCCTAAATTGGTGGTGTCGCTTCCAGCCGTGACATCACTTCCACTGGGTCCTGACACATTGTCATTCTAAAAAGTGGGTCCTGGTGCAACACTTTGAGAACCACGGCACTATTTCTTTCCTCCCCTTTCTCCATCAGGCCCATATCTGTGGGCCTTCAGTCTCTGTCCTGCCACCAGCCTGAGGTCTTCTCGGTTTGCCTCAGTGCTCCGATTGTTGCACATCCAGGAATCCTCCTTTTATTCCTGTTCTTTTGGCACCTTTCCTGAGCGCTCCCTGTGCAGAACAGGCAATAAAATTGTTTGCTTGGCTTCTGACTCAGAACTAAGTAGAGCCACGTCCTTCAGTGTCTGTCCACTTCCTCTTTTCAGCAGCCTGTTGAATAAAAAAAAGCCCTTGAAGTGAAAAGCTGGGGCTAAGAATAGTCTTCCTGTTAGCTTGCCTTCTCTAAATTTGCCTTGTCTTAGCCCCTCAGGAAGAAAAAGGACACTAACTGTTGGGTATTGCTGAGCCCTTTTTCAGACTTGTGTTAGGAGGAGGATAGTTAACAGGCCAGAATTGTTGGGGTGTTAATCTGAACGGTTTTCAGGTTAAAGGGACTGTTCTGTGCAGTCCTAGGCATGGCTACTCGGAAGGAAGTCTCATTGTGCTCCGTAGGCTTACTCCAGAAATATAGAGAATTGCAGTTAGTCTCTTAGTAATTGTTGTCCCTTCTTGTGTTAGTGGGATGGGGTCTCCTGTAGTGTTGCTCCTTCTATTGTCCAGGGGAGGGGCCTCTCACTGTGACTCCTCCCCACACCAGCATTGCCCCTCCCCAGTTTTAGCTGGCCTGGTTGTGTGAGGCTTGGTGGCTTTTTGGACTGGTCCTCAGTAGCTTCTTGGAACAGTTACGAAAATCCCCCCTGTGGTTTCAGTGCTTTTCAACCCTTCTTGAGTAACAGCTTGCCGTGCGCATGAAGTGTCTTGAAGTGTTAGGGCTTTGCTCTGCGCCCCTGTTTTGCAAACCAGTGCCTCTTCTGATGGGGCTACGCAGCCACATTGGAAGTTTTCAAGCAGGGGCTGGATGGCCACTTGGTCAGGCCGCTGTTGCCACCTGCACTGAGTAAGGAGTTGTACTAGATGACCTCCAAGATCCCTTCCCTCTGAAGCGTTTCTGCGATTCGTGAATGCTAGTGAACACTGACCCGGCCATCGCTCCTTCATGTGGGGTTGAGCCTTGCAAGCTGTGCCGTGGCCCTGGAGGGTTTCCCCTAATACAGGGGGGCTTGATCTGCGGATAAGAGTATCTGATGATACCCCTTTGTAGTTCATGAAGTAATTTAGCTAAATAAATGGTAAGTAAAGCAGTTTACATAGCTAAATAAATGCCCCTTTAAGAAAAGCAAGAGAGACAACAGCACACAACCCTTGGAAGGATGTTCTACTGGGGCAAACTGGGACAGTTGCTCTCTCTCCCCCCCCCCCCGATGAATATGAGAACCACTGCTTAGAAGGTGCTTCTTGGCCCAGTTAGCTGAGCCTGTACGTGTTTTTACCTGTTAATGGAGAACACACTGGACCCATGCAGCGTAACAGGCTTGTAATTGATTGCTCAGTGGGGTGAATCAAATCACTGGTTAAGCGTTTGCTTGACTGCAAGTGAAAAACAGGGGCTCTGGACGCATCCTCTGCAGGGGTGACCTTTTTGTCCTCCATGCCTCAGCAGAGACGGGACTCCTAAAGACAGTGGCTTTCCTGCCGGTCGTCTCCGATGTTCCTTGAACGTGCTGTGAGCACTTGGGGTTATCTTCGCGCCTCCCCTGAAATCAATCTCTGGTTCCGTTAATGGATGTGCTTGCAATTTCTGTCCTTCTGCCCCCGGAGGGACCTGTGAACCCTTGCACCCCGTCCCGGCTCAGATAACTGCCGTTGTTTTGCGGTCCTGGTTAGTTGCGGGACCTGCGGGTCTTCCTGCAGTGAGCCTTGCTGACTTGCACCCAGCTTTCTAAATTGTAAAGGCTGTGAAGCATCATTTAGAAGCATTTCTAAAGGCTGTGGAGCATCATTTCTCAACCGGTAGTGCTTGTGCCACTGGTAGTACTTGAGGTGGTGGGCACAGGACTCCCAGACCCCCACCACTTGGCAGCGAGACCAGCAATGCAATGTGACGGGCAGTGGTTGGCGGATAGGCTCAGCGGATAGAGTTCCAGTGTGCGCTTTTCGTGCATTGGAAAAGCCCCTCCCATCCACCCTGAACCTCTTACCAGTGTTGTGTCTGGTCTCTCAATCCGGAAGTAACCAGGTGCTTCCAATGGGTGGACCGTGGCAAAGTGGTACAGCGGGGGGCAAACATTGAGGAAAGCTGGCTTTAGATTACCCCAGTGTGGCATCCTCAGCCAGTGGTTTTTTCCCCCCTCTCTTTCCCTTTTCTGTTCGTTTTTGTCAGGGAGGGAATTCTGTGAATTTCAGAAGCTAAACTCATTCGCTTTCGTGGTTTCCGTTTGCTGGCTCAGTCCGTTATCTTCCTGTTTGGGGACTTCTTGGTAAGGGGCCAAGCCATCTGCTTGCTTTGCAAACACTTTATCTTAGTCATGATACCTGTGGTTATCTCTGTATTGCAGTTGGTTGAGGATGGCGCGGGGGTGGGATGAACTGACAATAGGATCTTGCAAATTTAACGCTAGAGGGAGAGTTCTTGAATGTGGTGCTTTCCTGTGGGGCTGGCCTGCTTGCCAGTGAAGGGGGCAGCTCAGGCAGCGAAGGTGGTGGCCCCATGGAAGGTACCTCGCTTGCTCCTTAATTTAAAAAGTCTGAGCTGGTGGGGGCAAATGGAGATGTTGCCAGTGCATCTTCCATGCTTTGAGCCAGTGGTGTAGGTAGGGCTTCTGGCACTTGGGGTCCAAAAATTTTTAACACCCCCATACATTCCTCGTGCAGGGCATCCCTGGGTCTCAGAAAGACATCATAAGAACATAAGAACAGCCCCACTGGATCAGGCCATAGGCCCATCTAGTCCAGCTTCCTGTATCTCACAGCGGCCCACCAAAATCTCACAGCGGCCCACCAAAATCTCACAGCGGCCCACCATCCCTTTGAAACCCCCTCAAGCCATGGGGCAATGGACCCCCAGCCCCCTCCCTTAGCTGTGCCACAGCTTAGAGCAACAGAGCGCGATGGCTCAGAGCTTCTGCTGAGCTCATTAGGTGCACATGAGAGGGTTTGATTCTGTTCCTTCCAGAAACGAAAAGAGCCCAGAGTCTGAATCTGATAAGACAGCCGTTGATTGAGGGCTTTTAAAAGCAGAGAGGTACTCCAGCCAGCGACCCCGTGTTTTGTCCTGAGGGCATCTGGCAGGCAAATGCCAGTTGCCGAGATGCGCTCCGGAAAGCATGACTTGTCCCATCTGCGTTGACATCGTGTTCTTCCTCGCTTAGCTGAAACCACTTTGTGAAACTGGCGTCGCTGGTCGGACATTTTCTAGGAAACGTCACGAGTCTGCTTTAAGATAAGAACTATGGCTTTGTCTCTTATGTACCCGCCCCCTTCCGAAACATGGGAACACACCAGCTTTGCAGTGACTTAATCATGCTGCCACAAGAGGGGCCTACTGGTAATTTTCAGCTAGCTGCTTAATTACACCCAGTACGCTGCTGTGGAAAGCAACTCCTAGCTGGGAGTCCTGTAAACTTCTAAGTCAGGGGTGCCCAAACCCCGGCCCTGGGGCCACTTGCAGCCCTTGAAGACTCCCAGTGCGGCCCTCAGGGAGCCCCTGGCCCTCCGGAGACTTGCTAGAGCCCACACTAGCCCAACGCAACTGCTTTCAGTGTGAGGGCGACTGTTCGACCTCTCACGTGAGCTGTGGGATGAGGGCTCCCTCCACTGCTTGCTGTTTCACGTCTGTGATGCAGTAGCGGAAGCAAAGGAAAGGCCAGCCTTGCTTTGTGCAAGGCCTTTTATAGGCCTTGAGCTATTGCAAGACATTCATTCATTCATATAAGTTCATCTTTAATATATTCATTTATGTAAACCTATGTAAATTTATTCAAATTTTAAATGTAAATTGATTCTTTTTTCACCCCGTCCCCCGACACAGTGTCAGAGAGATGATGTGGCCCTCCTGCCAAAAACTTTGGACACCCTTGTTCTAAGTGAACAGACGTACCTTTTAAAGGCACTGGCTCTTCTATATTTTCCAATGGAAGAGCCACTGTCCTGATGCATCTCAACATGGCCTCCCTCCCTTTTTATTTTTATTTCTCACACTTTTATACCACCCTTTTGTCCTCCCCTCCTTTTATCCTCGCAACAACCCTGTGAGGCTGAGAGATGGAGACTGGCCCAAGGTCGCCTGGGAAGCTTTGCGGCTGAGCAGGGATTTGAACCTGGATCTTCCAGGCGTGACTCCTGAATTGCCACACCATCCTGGCCCTCACGGCCTCTTTGGGGTAGGGAAGCCATGATAGCGGTGCCAATTCTGGAGATGGTGTCGGCACTTCAGACGGTCGCTTCAATTGAAGGTAGCCTAGATGCATTTGAACGCAGGACCTTTCTTCATGGCAAACCAAGGGCATGGCCACCCCATGGAGTCCTAAACTGTGTAGCAGCAGTCTCTCAATCCTCAGGGCCCGAAGCATATAGCAACACCCTCCTCCTCTGGGCAGCCTTGCAACAGCCTCTCATCTCCACGCTTCTAGATTCCTATCGCGCAACTCGTTTTTCACCTGGGCTAGAGTCGGCTTGCAAGTGATGCCAGCAGCCTGTTCGGTGTTGCAGTGCTGCAGGCTAGCCCAAATCCATGTCCGCTCCATCTTTTTTTTTTCTAGCACTGCCATATAGCTGCTTTGAGAACAGATCTTGCCCAGGCGGGGGCTTTTAAATACGAGGACCAGGTTCTTGTGATTTTAGCAGCTGGTATACCACGGGTTCCTGGCAGGTGTGGCTTGCTGTGCTCACTGTTAAAGAAGCTTCGCCTCCTGAAAGCATTGCTGATGCTGTTTTTGGAGACCATGCTTGATTGAGCTGTGGTAGCCTTGGGACGAGCCTTCCTTTGGTTTCTGCCAAAATAAGACACTGATACAACCAATGATACAGTCCACCCATGGGGCTTGACACAGCGGCTGAACATATACAGCTGAGTCCTGTGGTTGATCTATTGACCTTGGTATTCTCGGCGCAGGTTGGCAGGGGCTCTTTTGAGGAGGGAGGTCCCTCCCAGCCTACCTGGAGGTGCTGGGGATGGAGCTTCCAGGTATAGTGTCTTCCTGTCTTGTGAGCTCCCAGAGTTCTCTGGTGAGCCACTGTAGGATACAGGAAGCTGGACTAGGTGGGCCTTTGGCCTGACCTTTTTATGACCTTTTGCAGGCTAACCAGACATTCTACCCCTGAGCCACAGTCCCTCCTCGGGTTCAAAGCCAGTCCTTTAGAGGTGCTATATGTTTGGGGGGGGGGATATGCTGGAGTTCCTTTGCACCTTCACTTAGCTTCCTGCACAGAGTCTGCTTCCTGGTCACTCAAGGAGCCTGCAATGCTTCACGGTACACTTGCACGTCTCAGCTCTTGAAGAGAGAGGCTGCTGTCTTTTCTGCCCTTCTCCCCCTGGCGTTCTTGACCCTCCTTCACTCAGTGCTTCACTCCGTGGCCCTGCTGCACTCTCCCCCTGGAAGCTATAGATTGATGGGTCTTATAGATACCAACTCTGCAGTTGAGTTTCAACATTAACTCATTTTTTGCCAGGTCCACAGGTGTATGCTTTTGGTCGCTGTTGAGTATATGCAATGTTGGGCAGAAGCGGCTGAGCTCAAGTTGACAAAGGTTTCCTCACTTTAAATAAAAGGTTAAATTAAATCCAGATTCTTGGGAGAGGTAGCACTGGACCCCATCCAACCTCGATGATCTGCGGCGCATTGGAAAAAAATGTACACGCACTTTATTGCCTCAAACGTATTATGCTGTGATTCACACACCTCCTGTAGATCACACATATGCTGTATATTGCGTACACAAAAGCAGTTGCTTGGCCCAGTTGATTAATTGGCTAATTAATTAAATCCAAGTGCTCAAAATGTTGCCTGTTGGTGTCTTTAAGCCGCTGATATCATCAGCTAAGGAATCGGCAGCCATCCGCTGGCGCGGGCCCATTAATTGTCCCTCTCATCTCTTCAGTGGCTTCCCTTGAGGTGATTGGGTGTTTCAGTGCTTGCTGCAAGAAAGTAGAGGGCATTGCATGTTATCTATGGGGATTCAGTTCCAGGCCTTCCCATGGACAAGGAGACGCACGGATGATAAAATTTGCAGGTCTTGAGGCCTTCTAATCCTCCAGGGGGTCCATACTGGGTCAATCTCATGGGTTTGGGACCCACGGACGATCTGATCCCCGGGTCCTGAATCTGTGGGTAACCCAGGCCTCCTGTGTATATAAATTAGGGCTCATAAAAATGTGTTCTCAATTTTTTTTGAGGCATGCTGCATTTTGAGGTAGACAGCAAGCAAAGAGCTTATTTAGGCACTAAGGGTGGAGCATCCTCTTTTCCGTCTCTCACAGTACAAGGGTCCTCCAATAAAACTGGTACGTGGTTTAGGGCAGGCAGAGGGAGGTGCAACTTTGCCAGCGTGTGATTAGTCTGTGGAACTCACTGCTACAAGATGTGGTGACAGCCACTGACTTGGCTGTCTTGAAACGAGCGTCAGGCCTGACATATCCGTCCGTGGCATATAACGCTTGCTGCCTCTTGGTTAAAAGGCAGCATGTCTAAAGCAGGGAGGTGATGGCAGGGAGAGGGTCCTGCCTTTCTCTCTCTCCTGCTTGTGGCCTTCCCAGAAGCAGCTGGGGGGTGGCAGCTCTGTGGGGAACCAGGAATGGATGGACCTTGGGCCTGATCCAGCATGGCTTGCCTTCTGTTTTTAAACAGGCTCCATCAAAGCGTATAGCGTTGGCCGGGTGAGACCTTGGTTCTGTTTTGGAGTGTGTCAACGGTGTAGCGTCGAAGTGGGGCAAAAGGGCTGCTTCAGGCAGGTTGATCAGGAATTCCTTCTTAGTCTGCCTTCCGGCAGGCATTGAGCATGACCTATCCCTTAAGCGGGAAGGGAAGAATTTGCTGTGGGAGCCCTGCTAGATGCGGCCCATTCTGCCCACCACTGTGGCCAACTAGTCCACAAGTAGGAGCGAGAGGAGGAACCCTTCCACCATTGCAAATCGTGCAATGAGCCCCTTCCTCACCCTGCAGGCTCCAATCACATAACAAGTATACAGTGGACCTGCCTTATCTGTGGGTCTGGCGCCTGCAGATTTCACTATGCACGGATGCAGGGGTCCCCTAAAGTGGAAAAGATTGCCTCCCCTCCTGTTGTGCCGCAAAATCACGCTGTTGGCAGGGCTCCAGAGTAGTCTTCTGAACTCCTGAAAGCCACTTCCAGGTCACACAGTGCATTCTGGGGTATGCCAGGACCTGGATGTGGCTTAGAGGAGCTCAGAAGATGCTCTGCCACTGTGCAAATGGCACAATTGTGTGGTATGACGGTGAGGAAGGCTATTCCTCATTTTCACTTTTAAGAATAGTTTGCAAAGAGACTTCAGTATCCACAGATATTGAAGTCTGTGGGGGGGCGGGTGGTGGTGTGGAACCTAACTCCCACAGATAATGAGTGATCACTGTATTGTCAGGTTGGACCCCATTTGGATGTGGCTCTTCAGAACTTGGCTCCAAACCCTTTCCCAGCCTTCCTCCCCCAAATCCGTGAGTTCCCTGTTGCCATTTGGGGAGTCTCGTGCCCCATAAGCTCCGCGGGGTTCTGGAGTTTGCTGTTGATATCTTTTTGCTACACAGCAGGTTAAAGGGGGCTTCGGAAGAATCCGCGTTCGCGTGTCGAGTACTCAAAACGTCGTATTTGACCGCCGACATCCGAGGCGCACGTGAATACTGTCTTCTAACAGCAAGATTAATGGCACTTCAGATGCTGGCGTTCTGTTGGAAAGCAGGGCGCATGGCTGGGCGTGTGTGGGAAAAGAGCCGGGCGGCAGGAGGGGGCCTTGCGCAAGGTAGATTACCAAACAAACCTTTTCCTTGGCTCAGGCAGGGACTTGTGCTAAGCGTGGAGTAGGCTGTGATGTTTGAGCAACAAGCGGCTCTCTGATTTTAGGTGAAGAGCGACTCTGTGCAAGATATTGGGTGGGGTGGGTGCGTCACAGCCTGTTGCTTCAGCTGGGGTGTTGCAACTCCCCAGCCAGGGGAACTCGTCACTGCCCTTTTAACAGATCAAAACAGGAAGGAGAAGTCCATTGCAGGTTGCAAGCCATGATGAGCATTTGCAACCTCCTAACCGAATGCCAGGCGCAAGGGAGGGCACCAGGATGCAGGTCTCTTGTCTTGTGTACCCCCTGAGGCATCTGGTGGGCCACTGTGAGATACAGGAAGCTGGACCTGTCATGATCCAGTGGGGCTCCTCTTATGCCCTTATCAATACCAAGGGTTAAAAAAGCCTACATGGTCTAGTAATCCCTCATCTCAATAGCTACAAGTTTCTGTTCTACCACTCTGCATCATGGCCCTCACCTCCATCCACCGATACAGTCACCCACCTCTCCTGCACCCCTTCAACTGTCTTACGGACCTCTTTTCCTCTCTACGTTGGCTTCCTTTCAATTCCAAGATCCCTCTTCACCCCAGCATGATGTCTTTGCAAGGGGCTGATTGCTGACAGTGTTCATTTTTTTTAAGATTGCAAACTCTTTTGGGGCAGGGAACCATCTTGTATACGTCAAGCTGGTCCAATCCATCAGCCCGTCAGCTTGGCTTGGTGTCCGCTTGCAAAGGGGTCTGTTTCCTCTCTTTCAGGACGATGTGCGGCAGAAGGTCCACCTCAACACATTTGGCTTCTTCAAGGATGGCTTCATGGTTGTCAACATCAGCAGCCTGTCATTGGACATTGGAAAGTCTTCTAGCGTATGTATCTGGGTGGTTTGACCGTTCCTCGCCCCAGACTCCGGCCTGCAGGCTGGTTTGGTGGAATGTCTGATTGGAGCCCAACTCCCCACACAGTTGCTTCCTTGTTTGATTCCCACCACCACCACCTCGTAAAGTCTTGATATCCTCCAGGAACGCAATAGAGGGTGGCAGGGAGCGTGCAACATGATTGATGTGTGCCACATAATTGTAACTGGCTCGTGCCATGGGAGGCCTTCAGGAGTGATAATAATAATAATAATAATACAGGTATTTCTATACCACCTTTCTTGGTCCTCAGATTTCTCCTTAGACTTTATTCAAGGCGGTTTACATAGGCAGGCAAATTTAAATCCCCGTAGGGATTTTTACAATTTGAAAGAAGGTTTCTCTCTGTCAAGAAACCACAACATTCAGATGTTTCTTTCTTGATCTGGTCGCACATTCTGGCCTCCATCCTCCCACGCTCAGAGCAGATGGAATAGCTCGGCTCAGCTTGTCAGCTGCTTCAAGGTCGCACGGTGCCGGCGACCTTTGGATGTTATCTTCAGGCAAACGGAGGCTCAACCCTCTAGACCAGACCTCCTGCCCACAGTTCAGCCTTTAATCTGTCCCTCTTCTGTGGGCAAACCTTATCTGTGGGCTCAACACTTATGCTTGCTGAGCTCATGGCTAGAGGACCACAGAACACCAGAAGTGACTTCTCGCTTGCATCCTGGGGGCCGGGTATGACCTCTGGATGGCTGGGCACGGCCCCACATAAGCTATTACAGCACTTCTCCAGTGCTGCTCCCCCCCCCCCAGTGCATTTAATTATCTTGGTATCCACAGGGGGTCTTGGAACAGATCCCTTGCAGGTACTAATGGCCTGCTGTATTTTTGAAGTGCCCACCCTTGTGCTGATAGGGCAAGAAGAAGCTGCCAGCAAGGATGCTGTCAGACCTCTGCCAGTCCATCATCTTTGTGGATGGTCCCTGTTTTGTCTGCAACTGAGTCATCGTGAGTCCAAGAGCTTCAGAAGCGGACACTGACGGTCTTCGTTGGGGGATTTTTGCTTTCTGAAACCATTTTCTCATACGTTCTTCTGCCTCCCCTGAAGGGCACTTTTTCTGATCATCTAGGCAACACTTATTGGTTAAAATTTAAACCAAATTGAGGGTTTCAATTAAATTTCGGGGGGGGGGTTTGGAGAAGAAATTAAAATCCATGTATAAGCTTTGCATTTTAACGCTTCTGTTTGGCCAAAAATGTTTTAGGTGGGATTCAGTTTGGACCGGACGCGGAATGAGGGATTCTCCACTTACCTGGTAAGAACAAAAGGGGCGGCGTGTCTTTAATCCATCCATCAATCAATCAACAGTATTTATATACCACTTTTCAACTAAAGTTCACAAAGCGGTTTACAGAGAAAAATCAAATCACTAAATGGCTCCCTGTCCCAAAAGGGCTCACAGTCTAAAAAGATGCAAAAGAATACCAGTAGACAGCCACTAGAACAGACAGTGCTGGGGTGAGGTGGGCCAGTTACTCTCCCCCTGCTAAAAAGAGGAGCACCCACTTGAAGAAAGTGCCTCTTACCCAATTAGCAGGGGTCTTTAACTCTGCCAAGAACAATTCCAGAACACCAGAATGTATCTCCGCGTGTCATGTCCTTGGGCTTTCTTTGGCCGATATATCCCCAGTTCAACGGGGCTTGGCGGCATATAGAAATAGCACCTTGGATTTATGGTTGTTCTTCAGCAAGCTGATGACGAGACATTTAAAAAAAAACACCCCACAATGTCGTTCCCCTTTTAAGTTCTCCAGCGCTGTCAGGAAAGGGCCTGAACCACATTGGCTGGTTTTTTTTTTTGACTCCCCCAGGATGAAGAATTGGATTCTTGCATTTTGAACCGAACCCCAGCACAGGACGCATCAATGACTGTCTTGCTGTTGGACTTTGCGAACACCCGGTAAGAGATGCCTGTTAAATGTCTTGCAGTCCGTCCGTCCCCACCGTGCCGTTCGCCTCTCCTGGTCTGCACATGCAGCAGAGTAAGGTAGTAGAGAGGTGGTGGAAGGTATCATACCACTTCCTGCTAACGGGGGGGGGAGGGGCGGTGTCGGCAACACTGGGAGATCGAACTATTTTTTTTAAAATGTAGTCCCAGTGCCTACACTACACACCAAACATTCCTGCCCCAGCAGCATACCAATTTGACAAGGAAAAGGGGAGCGGAACAGGGAAGAGGTGGGCTGAAGCATTGGAGACATTCTAGCCCGCCATGCTCTTCTCCTCCACACTTCCTTTTCAACTCTGTACCCTTTTCAAATCCAGGAAATGGGAGGATGAGGTAGAGCCAGGGGCAGGCAGACATGTGTGCACACAACAGCTATATAGGGTTCCACGAATCTTGGCTGGAGTTTATACTGTACTGCAGTTGAGATTTGTGTTCCCCACTTTCCTCCCCCCCCCCCCCACAGAGAGAGGGGCAAAGTCCTTCACAAGCCACCATGCTCAGAAGCTCAGGTTGGCTAACACCTGCAGCTCCATAGTTGAGCCCCTGCTTTTTTTACATGCAGAAAGTCCCAGGTTTAGCCCCAGGGACCTCCCAGGTAGGGCAGGGGAAGATGTCTGAGTCAGGCAGCCTGGAGAGTTCCATAAGAATATAAGAACAGCCCCACTGGATCAGGCCATAGGCCCATCTAGTCCAGCTTCCTGTATCACACAGCAGCCCACCAGATGCCCCAGGGAGCACACCAGATAACAAGAGACCTCATCCTGGTGCCCTCCCTTGCATCTGGCCTTCTGACATAGCTCATTTCTAAAATCAGGAGGTTGCGCATACGCATCATGGCTTGTAACCCGTAATGGGTTTTTCCTCCAGAAACTTGTCCAATCCCCTTTTAAAGGCGTCCAGGCCAGACGCCATCACCACATCCTGTGGCAAGGAGTTCCACAGACCAACCATCAGACTTCTCATCTTCTTCCCATCAATCAGTACAGACAATCCCAGGCTAGATGGACCAGTGGTTGGAATAGGCAGATGGCAGCTTTGTCTGCGTGTCGCCAGATCCATTAAGTCAAGTTAAGGCTCCCTCTTGCAGAACCGTTGCTTGTTTTTTTGTGATAACCACAGTATCCTTCCCCCCCCCTCCTCTCCCTCTGCACAGCGTGAGAGTCAAGCCCAAAGTCGAAACCCCCCAGTTGCCTGAAATACATTTTCCTGATGCCGAAGGCAGTGACCACTCGGGGAATGCCCAAAATCCGGGTAAGTCCTGCCCTTGCCCTTGGAAACAAACTGGCCATGAATGAATAGTTTTAAATGGAATATCTGCTGTGTCGTAAACCTGCTTGTTGATGTATTGCTTGAGGACATATGGGAGTTATTTGCTCTGATGGGTTGGGGGTCTGCAGCTCCAGGGCAGGAGGACATCAAGTGCCTGAGTTGCTCAAGTCAGGAGTATGGAGAGGGTTGAAGACTCATTTGTTTCCCCTCACTGTCCCCTGTGAGTGGTTTTCTGGGCTCCCCTTTTGCTAGGAGATCGAGCAAGGGCAGGTCTCTGCTTCCAGCCCACACCTTCTTCTCATCTTCTCATAGCAGGGCTTTTAAACCCTACTGCTCAGCTCACGCATTTTCCTCTTCCTTCTTCCCTCCAAGCCCTGGATGTAGCGCCTGTCATAGCTAACCGATTGGATTGATGCTCAGCCACTTGGGTTGAGCTGAGGCAGCTCCTGTCTGTTTGCTGGTATGTCACGGCCGAAGAAATGCCAGCAGGCCCCACTTGGCTTGGGGCTGGACCCGGGCTCCTCCGCCAGCAGGAGGCAGTCCCGGACTGAGAACAAAGGACTTGGGGCAGGCTATAGTCTTCATGGATTTATTATTAAACTTATCAAATAGACTGGCAAACTACCTTAAAAATAAAATGGTCAGTGGCAGTGAACATGATTTTAAAACACACATGTTACGTGTTGGCAACCTTCAGTCTCGAAAGACTCTGGTATTGCACTCTGAATGGTGGTTCTGGCACAGCGTCTAGTGTGGCTGAAAAGGCCGATTCGGGAGTGACAATCCCTTCCACACCGGGAGCAAGTGCAGCCTGTCCCTGGTCTGTCTCCCTGGCTATGGGCCTTCCTTCTTTGCCTCTTTGCCTCAGTCTGTTGGCCAAGTGTCTCTTCAAACTGGGAAAGGCTCAGAGGCCAGGGTTTCCCACCTGTTGAGGTCCACTCCTAAAGCCTTCAGATCCCTCTTGCAGATGTCCTTGTATCGCAGCTGTGGTCTACCTATAGGGCACTTTCCTTGCACGAGTTCTCCATAGAGGAGATCCTTTGGGATCCGGCCATCATCCATTCTCACGACATGGCCGAGCCAATGCAGGCGTCTCTGTTTCAGCAGTGCATACATGCTAGGGATTCCAGCTCGTTCCAGGACTGTGTTGTTTGGAACTCTGTCCTGCCAGGTGATGCCGAGGATGCATCGGAGGCAGCGCATGTGGAAAGCGTTCAGTTTCCTGTTGTGAGCGGAGAGTCCATGACTCGCTGCAGTACAGAAGTGTACTCAGGACGTAAGCTCTGTAGACCTGGACACACACAATGCCACAAAATGCAATCATTTTTTAAAAGACAGGTCAGCACATGAAAACAGGTTGGAAAAATGCCACCAGAGAACAGCACTGGTGAAACCTCAAACCAGTTCAGAAAAGTCTGCCGGGAGGGCCAGAAAGGAACTGGCTTGGAGGCTCGGCTGGCCTCCTGCGAGACTGAGGAGGGAGCCACTTCAAAGATACAAAAAGTTAATAAAAAGAGAAGTTGGCACAAGGTTCAGTAAAATGACAATCGCCCCTAGCGAGAATGTGTGTGTTTGTGCGTTCCTTAAAGCTGAATGTGAGGAAAAGGAAGTAACAAAGGAAAGAGGCTAGGGGGAAGCCCCACTCTTTTTCCCTGTTCCTTAAGGTCAGAGGAGGTGGTGGGACGGATGAATGGGATGTTGTGGGGGCCAGAGTTACGGTGTGCAAGCAGAGTTGCTTGTATCCAGCAGTGATTTGCCTAGAGGGGCGTCCGCGCGGTCAAGTGACCCTGTGCGGAACTGGAGCCGGGAT
>NC_089836.1:2533621-2548801 GCF_035046505.1 Tiliqua scincoides
GAAGTCCCAGTTATGTCCTCCGTAGCCCCCTTTTTTCCTAGAATAAAACCAGTCCCAAATGTCATAGCTTGTCCTTGTAGGAAAGGTGCACCCCCCCACCCCCTCCCCACCAGTTCTGGTTGCCACCTTCTGCTCTTGGTCCTGCTCTGCAATATCCCCTTGGAGATGCGGTGACCAGAACTGCACAAGGTATTCCAAAAATGATCTCACCAAGACGTTTGCACAAGGGAATGAATTTAGGTATTGGTTTTGTTTGTATTTTTGGCTGCTTTCCTGAGAAATCAAAATGGTTTGCAGTTCGCGGATGGGAAATGGCCATCCTAAACACGCAACAAACGCCATGTCTGTAAATACCCACAATAGCATTAAAATAATGGCAGGAAGGCCAAATGAAGACAATGCTTGTCTGTCTTGTTCCTAGAAAATAGCAAGCGTGTTGCTGTTTGCTACTACGCTGGGGAGATCCATAGCAGGAAGACTACCACCGTAAAGGCCCTGTCTCTTGCCTGCCGACTGAATCGCTGTCAGTGGTGGGCTGGAAAGCAGGGCCTTCAAAGTGGTTTGCAGGGATTGGGCAGGGGAGAACATGGTTTTTCAGGGAACTTAATCCCAGGGGATCTAAGGACCAAAGTTGGTGCTTTGAATGGGATTGGAAGGAATAGGAGCATATGTGACTCAAAAACAGGTGCTGTATCCTTCTGTTTATTCGCCTGTGTCAGTAGTTTGCCATCCTGGCCAGTGGGAGCTTCGAAGCCATTTCCAAAGCCAACCCCGCAGAGAGCCCCTGGCAGTTCCTTGACCTGGATATGATTAGCACGTGGATGACGGTGGCCATATAAGAGATGCATCTTTCCTGTTGGCCAGCAGAACCAGAGTTTGAAGGTTTTTGTCCCTCTGAGCCTCCCACTTGCCTCTTTGTTGTAGGTCTGACGTGTTCAAGATCCACTGGCTGATGGCCGCTCTTCCGTTCACCAAGTCCCTTTCGTTGGTCTTCCATGCCGTAAGTCGCCTCGCAGCGTACCTTCCTGCCCTCTGTTCTCCAGGGAGGCCAACATTTTGAGGGTGGTGACGGGAGGGGGGCAAAGGGACGTCGCTAAGGCTTATAAATTCCTTCTCTCCGAGAATCTCCAAGCACTTAATGTTTCAAACTGTAACTTCTGGGCAATTATACTGCAAAAGATTCCTGGCCAGGCGGAACAGTGTTGTGGATCAGACTGCGCCAGGAGGGGACGTAGGGGGTGAAGCAGACCTTCTTCCTGCTCATCAAATCTGTTTGGCAAAGCGATTTATAAATATTCCTAATAAACACACTGGTGTTTTGCAGTATTTGGGCTGTAGCAAATTGCGTTGATCTCCGTCCCCTGGGTCCCAGTCTCAGTGCAGACTGTTTCCCAGTTGTTGTTTGTTTTTTTTTAGTTTTTTTGATAAAAGTCACCATTTGGGTGGGGTCCACCAGCATACTTCTAGGGCATGTGATGTGGGGAGGGGGTTAGAACAGCTCCCAAACCTACCTTTTGGTCCTGCCACCTTTTCAGCTTGGTCTGTTTGTCCCTCTGGCCTTTGAGCTCAGTTGAGTTGTTCAGTCTTCCCTGGGGGGCCTTTGCAGGTAGAAACCTCATCCTGTGGCCTGCCGAGCAGCAGTATAGCTAAGAGGTACATTGCCGTACATTGAGTTCTCTATGGAGAACTCGTGCAAGGAAAGCGCCCTACAGGTAGACCACAGCTGCGATACAAGGACATCTGCAAGAGGGATTTGAAAGCCTTAGGAGTTGACCTCAACAGGTGGGAAACCCTGGCCTCTGAGCGGCCCGCTTGGAGCAGGCTGTGCAGCATGGCCTTTCCCAGTTTGAAGAGACACTTGGCCAACAGTCTGAGGCAAAGAGGCAAAGAAGGAAGGCCCATAGCCAGGGAGACAGACCAGGGACAGACTGCACTTGCTCCCGGTGTGGAAGGGATTGTCACTCCCGAATTGGCCTTTTCAGCCACACTAGACACTGTGCCAGAACCACCATTCAAAGCGCGATACCAGAGTCTTTCAAGACTGAAGGTTGCCAACAACACATTGCTGTGGGTGTAACACTTTGAGAGGGTATCTTGGAGGCCTCTGAAAAGCAAAAACTGCAAGTTTCAGTGGCCTCTTTCAGTGGCCTTTTTAAGATGTCAGGGTGGGGGTGGTTAAAAACATTTTTTGCCCTGGCATGCCACTGCCGCAGGGCGACATCAGGTAGGCTGCCTCTTCTTCAGCTGTGTTTCTGAGTCAGCAGTTAAGACCTGCTGTGAGCTTCCCAATCTGTGGAAAGAGCAGGCAGATTCTCAGAGCGGTTTGTTTGCTGGCGTCAGGAGCTGATGTGTGCCTTTCCTTCCCCCAGATCGACTACCATTACATCTCCACCCAGGGCTTCCCCATGGAAGGCTGGGCCGTGGTCTACTACATCACTCACCTGTAAGTACTGTGGCAGCTGTTGGCATCCTTGTAAGGCCCGAGCAGGTTTCTAGCCCTTGTCGAACACCCTCCGGATAACGGCACAAACGTCCAGCAGTGTTTTTAAAAGCATGTGCATCCCATCAGACGCCACAGCGGGGCACGGAAACTGTATGGTCTTCTCTAACACGCTCTTGTTGTTGGAATGACCACCATAACTTTGATTCCGGGGTAGGGGAAGAAGAGAGGAGAGTTGGTGGCAGTAGCAGGCACGCTTCCAAGTAAGCGTGGGGGGAGTTGATATTTGGCCTAACCTCCCCCCCCCCCCCGCTCAACTTTTATCCTCTCAACAACCATGCGAGGTAGATTTGACCGAGAGCAAGTTACTATCCCAGGGTTGCCCAGTGGAAATTTGAGCCCTGGGTCTCCCCAGTCGTTGACGGCACACTAATCCTGAATAAAGTGCTGAGTTGAAATATCATGGTGTGGGGTGAATCCCACGTTCCCAGCTGCTGTGTGCTTCTCTCAAGGGTTTTTTTCTTAAACCAGCTGGCTTAAGGGGTTCTGACTCGGAGCAGGAAAAAATGGGCTGAGTGGGAGGGGCTGTGCCACTGCGAATGCCAGCAGAGCAATTTTAAGTTGGTGTCCTCCTTGCCAGGTTGAAAGGGGCCCTCCTGTTCATCACCATCGCCCTCATTGGGACAGGCTGGGCCTTTGTGAAGCACATCCTCTCCGACAAGGACAAGAAGATCTTCATGATAGTCATCCCGCTGCAGGTAAAGCTGGCCAGACTTCTGAGAGCCCTAATCCCGGTTGCTGTCGGCGATCTGCAGGCCCCAGCCTCGCAACCTGTGGTGGTGGCGGCGCTACCAGTTTTCCTGAGGTTGACTTGGAGCCTGCTTTGGGGTACCAACTCGCGTGTTGATGACTGGTTGTCGTTGTAGTGCGTGTGTTTAGAGCATACAGATGTCCCCTTGTATCTGCAGCTTTACTTACCCAGGGTCCTCAAATCCTCTTCCCCATTGTGCTCATGTCTCACCTCTCTTCGTTAGCCAATGCTTTGCAAAATGCAGTTTTCTATTTATTTATCGGAGTCGTTCTCAGACTATTCAGAACCGGGACCCATTTTTTTTGAATGACAATCTGTCGGGACCCGCCGGCAGTAATGTCATGAACCTGGAAGTGATGCCATGGCTGGGAAGTGACATGTAGGCTTCAAATCAAAGCTGCAGTCAGCCAAAGGTCTCACACAGTGCGCTTGTGCTATTTTGCATAGCTTGGAATTCAAACTTTCCAGCTCGGAGGTCAAAGCAGACTTGAATCCTTGCCCAACCACACAGCCCTTCCATCTTCCCACATGTTCAGGGCAAAGTGCCAGGCCTCTCTCCCACCTCGAGCCTGCCCTACCCAGCAGCTCTGTACCCTGTATTTTCAGTGGTGTCTGAGCTAAGTGCTACGTGACCCACCTGAAATTGTCTCATGGATCCTTACCTACAGTTTGAGGAACACTGGTCTACCATATTTCGATTCTGCCTCTCTCCCCTGGAGGGGAGCTTTTTCTCCCTAATGCTTTGGAAAAGAAAGCAAATCTCAAACCTAGACTCCTAGCTGCTAGAGGAACTCTAGAGCTTCTGCTTCCTGTTAGCAGTTCTCACTCTTGCCTCTTCTAATGCCTCCAGCAGCCACAAGTCCAGGTCCTTGCTGTTTGCTTCCTTTTTCAAAGCAAACGGAAGAAAAAGCATTTGCACACAAATCATGTGCATGGGGGGAGGGAGAATCTTGAGTAGAGTTTGCTACTATCCACGGTTTCAGGTATCTATGGTAGCAGCAAAAGCGTAAGCCCTGTGGATACTGAGAGTCACCTGTACTCAGTTCAGTTGGAGGTGAGCCGAGCATGCGTTCTACAGTGCGCCCCAGGTGCACCACAGTTCAGGTTTAAGCTGTGACACTGGTGGCTTTAAAAGAAGCTTCATGGAGGATGAGTATATATCAGTGGCTACTAATCTCGGTGGCTGTGCGCAGTCTGCCAGTTGGGAAGTAGCTCTCGTTGAATGCAGGGGAGCAATGGTGCGAGAGGGGTCTGCTTTCCTCTCCTGCCGGCAGACTTCCTGGAGGCAGCTGGAGGGCCACTTTGGGGAAAAACCTGGGGTCTGATCCAGCAGGGTGGTTCTTAAGGCTGGGAGAAGTCCTTCGTGTGACTGAAAGCAGATGTTGTTTTTGAGCATGCCTTTATGACCAGAGAACTAGAAACTTGCAGAGTGCTATGAACCATCCCTTTCTGAAGACTAAAAAGTCTTGGCGCTCACCCTTGATTAAACCTTGGACTCCACCCCTTGCCACTCTTCCCAGGTCCTGGCAAACGTGGCCTACATCATCATCGAGTCAACGGAAGAGGGCACTACAGAGTACGGCCTGTGGAAGGAGGTCCTCTTCCTGGTGGATTTGCTGTGCTGTGGGGCCATCCTCTTCCCAGTCGTCTGGTGAGTGGCCGCGGGTGTGGAGCTAGGGTTTGTGTGTGGCAGGCAGATGCTGGAGGTGGGCGGCTAGGGCAGAGTTTGTACCCAGTTCAGATGCCTTGCGGAAATGTGGCTGAACTCTGGCTTGGTGGAACGTTCTCAGGCCTTGTTCGTCCACGCCCCCGACTCTAGTATTGTATGCAAGCAGAAGTCGTCCTTTGGGGGAATAAAATAACGTATGCGCCCAGCCTGAAGATGAAATCTTCACAAGAGCCTCCAAAATTAAAAGCACTCTAGGACAGTATTTGTGCATTTTTATAGCATCCTTCCTCTAAGGAGCTCAGGGTAGTGTAGTGTACATAGTTCCTTCCCTCCTCTTGTCCTCAAAATAGCCCTTTGAGGTAGGTGAGGCTGAGAGTGAGTGACTGACCCAAAGTCACCCAGGAAGCTTTGTGGGAGAGCAGGGATTTCAGCCTGGATCTCCCAGGTCGAAGTTCAACTCCTGAAACTTAACACCAGTGATCCCCAAACTTACCAGGGTCACGGCACTGCCGCAGCCTCTTCTTTTTCAGCTCAGCCAGGTGCTGCCATCTTGGATCTCGACAAGATCCAAGATGGCAGCATCCAAATCTCACAAGATTTTGCAAGATCCAAGATGGTGGCACCTGGGAGGACAGTTAGAGGAGGAGTCAACGGGGGCATCCTTGCTCACTTTGGGAACCCCTGAGTTCACCATCCTGGCCCTAATATAATAGCTTTAGTCCTAGCTAAATCCTTAGCAGCGGGTTCAACCCACGCTGACTTGACTCACTGTGGTGCCAACCTGCGCTGGAGGGCCTCCCATGACCGGAACTGCCATCCGGTCCTTTGAGAGCTTTCTGAGGATTTCGTTATCGGCAAAAGTCAATGTATGGAAGGGGAGGAGGTCCTGGATCTGCTCCCTCACGGATACTGTGGACCCACTGTAGGTTTTTGCTCAATTAGTCACTGCAGACAGAGAAAAAGGGGTCTGTCATGGACTCTGCTTCTTGGGTGGGGAGCACAGCCCAGGTGCCCCCCAGGCCTCTTGGAAGCGATGGCTGGTCTTCCTCACCAGCAGAGGGTGCTCCAGGTCTGAGTGTGAAAGATGCTTGCGTTCCTGGCAGCGGGCCACTGTTTCTGAGCATCGGTTTGACTCAAAGGCTCAGGCGCGAACACCCAGCTAATTTTCGCTTCATTATCTCTTCTAGGTCAATAAGACACTTGCAAGAAGCCTCCGCGACAGATGGCAAAGGCAAGTAATGATTTCCTGGCAAGATCCTTCTGTGCGTACGATTGCGGCAGGCAAGAGACTGATCTCTCTGTTTTTAGGGGTTTGGGTTTTCGCGGGCTGGTGGGGGGGTGAAACCACCTAACAACCCGCCCGCCCCCACTTGGACCGAGCAAAGTTTCCTGCCAAAGATGTACGTGCGTTTGCTTTTAAAAAGCAGTTGGCTGGGGAAGCTCCTGTCTTATCAACTCAGCTTTGGGTTCATTATTGGCATGCCCTAAACCGGGACTCCATGCTTTCTTGTGAGGTCAGAGGCCTTGTAGTGTGACGGGGGGGGGGGAGAATCTGGGCCTTTTGGGGGATGACCCAAGGCTTCTTTGCAAAGAACCGTACAAGAAAGTTAGCGCAGGCAAGTCCGTGGAGAGGAGGGTCAGCGGGTCTAAAGAAACAGGGAGAGGTCTTCCTGCTCAGGGGGCAAAAGTGTGGAGGGAGCCATGGTAGGCAAGCTTTCCCCTTGCTATAGACGCTGAACTGCATAGTCAAAGGGTGATGGAGGGAAGGGTTTGGGTTCCGTTTTTGACCGGGTCTTGTCAAAAGTTTTCTGGAACTATGGAGAACTGCCTCTGGGCAGTATTGTTGATCCTGGCTTGGCAGGCAGCCTCCTGTGTTCGTACATGTGGCTGACGGACCTGAGAGCTGCTTCTCTGTCCCTTGGGGATGCAGGAGAGCAAGGTGGACGGAAGCAGATGTTTCTGAAGTCCAGGCTGGTGCCAGTCTGGGAGGAGGAAATGGTCAACTGAGCATCAGTAGCCAGGGAGGGCTGTTGCTGGATCCCCTGCCCTCCCAGAGGCTTCTGGATGGCAACTGAGCCGGGCAGATGGATCCAGCGGAGCTGCTTTTCTGCTCTTAAGGACAATTTTAGTCTGGTTGCTCAAGCCAGGGAGCTTTGGCTCCCCATCCCTGCTTGCTTCCAGGATCTCCAGCCAGAGCTGTAACTAGGGTGGAGCCTGTGGGGCAGCAGTCCTAAGTGCTGCGCCAAGGAGGGGAGGGACGGCAGGCGCCAAAGAGAAGGCGGTGTGTGATTGTCTTTCTTTGCAGATGGCCACTTTTTGCAAAAACATTTTTTTCTCCCTGTTGTGTGGTCCCTGCAGCTGCCATTAACCTAGCGAAGCTGAAGCTCTTCAAACACTACTACGTCATGGTAAGACACCTTTTTACGTGCGGGCTGTGGGCTTGGAGCCTTTTGGTGATAGCACTTGGACCGTTGATGCTGCCTTCAGCACACCTGCCTGCTCTTTTCCCTGACTTTGAAATGAAGGGGGAGGACCAAAATGAGAGGAAAGAGCAGAGGAGAGCAGTGGGCTAGAGCATCAGAGACACTCTAGGCTTCTCTCATCTCCTCCCTCTTACTTTTGACACTCTAGCTTTCTTCTCTCCTGCTCCATCCCTCTATAAGGAAGTGGTAGCTGGCACTCCATTGGGAACCATGTTTAAGAGGTGCCCCATACTTGACTATAACTACAATATATTAAGGCAGAACAGTGATTTTCAACCACCGTGCTGTGTGGCCCATCAGTGTGCCTTGAATGCAGGTGTGACTCAGGAGTTTGGGGGGGGGTCATATATTTGTATAGCCGTTGGAAGACATGAGTTCCCCACCACCATCGCTAGCATGGTGTGCCTTGTCAGTTGTCAAACTATATTGGCACCTTCTCCGTGCTCCCAGAGATGAAAAAGGTTGAAAACCGCCTTGGGAGAGCAAGGACCTTTTTTGATGGCGCAGTTTGCCCACCAGGTGCTCTTGAGGTTAGATCATTGGTGCGCTCCCCACTCCCCCAGCCCCTGAAGTTGAGATGTGACCCCCAAACCACAACTTGACTGCATTAGTCTTGGTCATGATGCTTTGGGTTCTAGCTGGAAATCCGTCTGTGTCCTCCCCCAACCCCCTCCCTTTGGGAAGCGACTCAAGGCCCGCAGCACGTTCCCAGCCGTGAGTTTAATTCCTCTGCAGGGTAAGAGGTTCATGACGGACTAAGGCTCCGCCAATTTCACATACTAGTCTCCGTTCCTCCTCTGCCCGCAGATCGTATGTTACATTTACTTTACACGGATCATTGCCATCCTCATCAAGATCGCCGTTCCGTTCCAGTGGAAATGGCTCTACCAGGTACTGTCATTCATTAAAAAAAAAACCTAGATCGTATCAGACTGCTATTGCTTCCTTACGCAATCTAGCTTTCATGGAGACTCAACCATGCTTAGCTGTTGTTGCAAGCACAAATATTTCAGGTGCAGCATTTTCATCTGGGAAAGATGTCTCTCTCCCTCCCATGCTTTTTCTTTTCTCCCTCCGCCCCCGCCAACTGTTTTCTCCTGCAGGGTTACTGGATTGTGTACACAAGGGCGGAAAAGTAATTGCTTCATTGATCTCGCCACTGGTCCTTCAGACATTAATCAAGAACACAGACAGGGGCTGTGGAAAGTTGGGACTTGCCCCTATAATTGGGGCACAAAACAAAAAAAGAGCAGTAGCAGCCCCTACATTGGGGGGGGGGAGAACATAAATCAGTGGTATATACACACTAATTACAAAGGAGAGTGTATTAAAAATTGTTACAGTTTGTATATGTGGTAGAATGGAACATGTTGAATTTGTAAGGTATAGATTTATAGATCTTGATTTTCTGCTTGGTATCTCTCTCTGTCTTGCCTTTCTGTCCCAAGCGAACCTTCAGGCAGCTAGGAGCCACCATAAAGAATTAATAAAGCATATGTTTTTAAAAATGCAATGAGGATGAGTCAGTCGGCATAACGAGAAACGAATGGTTGGAGTGACCCAAGGATAATTATTTTAGCTTCTTTGTTTTTATAGTGGGCCCTCCTAATCTGCAGGCTTGCCATCCATGGATTTCAGTATCCACAGAGGCTGAGCCCATGGCTGGAAGGCTTTGGAGGACCTCCCAGAAGCATTTCTGATCGTGTCCGGGAGGTCCTCTGAGGGCATCCCATGGATTTAATGATCCACAATTCACTGTCCGTGGGGAGGTCCTGAAATGGATCTCTCACGGATACAGAGGGCCCACTGTGTTTTGAAATGTTGCTGGTTAGAGCTTGCAACCCTGGCTTAGCCGGGCTGTGGGCCTGACTCAACATAAAGCAGCCCCCCCCCTGTGCGGTACAGGCATGCCTTGACTTTCATGCCTTGACTTTCATGCCTTAAGACTTTCATGCCTTGACTTTCAAATCGGCAAGCTGAATCAGGCTCTGGTTTAACTTTAATCCATTTTGGACTTTCATCCATGCTGTGGTCCCTAAGCCGGTGGAAGCACAAGGTGTAGCTGTAATAGTTTCCTGGCCACTGATTTAATAAGGGGGAAGTAAGAGCCACACTGGAAGTGAGGGGGGGGGAGTCTTCAGCAGAACCTCTGTGTGTGTGACTTGTTTTGAGTTCCTCCTTGGTTTGGTTTCAGCTGCTGGATGAAACTGCCACCTTGGTGTTCTTTGTCCTCACCGGCTATAAGTTCCGGCCTGCGTCTGACAACCCCTACCTACAACTGTCTCAGGATGACGAAGACGACTTGGACATGGAAGCTGTGTAAGGACCCCTCTTCTTCTCTTGAGATCTGACCATGGCTTGGTGGCAAGCTGTGAATCGAGACTTCCCCGGTTCGAAACCGTCCCCTCTGCCGTGAACTGACTAGCACCTGTTTAGGCAAGCTGCTTGGTACCTGCCTCAGTTTTCCTTCTCCACAAAGTGGGTATAGTAGTATTTGCAGGACTTATCCCAAGAGTTTTCACTTATCCCGTGTGAAGCGCTTTGCACGCTTGGCGCTATACAAAGGATTTTGTATCAGAATCATGCCCTCCCCCCGATCTCTTATAGAATCTGTCCTCCTCCATGTGGACAGGCTGTCCCTGCCTGACCCACTCCAGTTGTAGGATGGTGATGGAGGTGTGCTCAGTTCATAGAGAGGTGATCCCGAAGCCCGAGGGTCCTGGCTAGCTTTCCATACAGAGAAAAGATGCGCATGGAACACTTCCCCCGTCCCCACAAACGTTTGCAACCTGCAAAACTGACATAAAGGGGAAGCGCCTTTCAAAAGCCTCTAAGGCACCCTGTCAAGGCATGGTAAGTGGGGCAGTGTGGGGGGCAGGCGTGTAGCCCCTTAGCTACGCCACTGAGTGAGCTTTTGACAGAGGTGAGGTTCAAGCCAGGGTATCCTGATTCACAGCTCAGTCTCTCGCTCTACCACCTCTTTGTACACCAGTGTAGAAAATGCTTCACTCTCTATCCCATTCTATCAGTCACTGGGGCCGTGCTGAAATTCAAGCTCCCCTGTTCCCCTGAGGAGAGTTTGCTTATTCCCCCCCCTCCCCAAAGAATGTTGGGACAGTGCCCTTTGAAACGCTATTGAGTTCTGACCCATATCTTCTCCCTGTTCCGAATCCAAAGGTCTGTTTGCCGAGTTTTAAATCCCCTGGCAAGGGTGATCCTTCGAGACATCAGCCCAGCCTGTCTTGTAAGCGTTTTAAATCCAAAACTCCGGGGACTGCTGACCTGTTAGAATTTTCTCCCCAAGAGTGCTGAACCAGCTGTCGAATCGAGCACTTTTTTGTGTGTGGGTGGGGTGTAGAGGAAAGAAAAATAGCGCACGGAGGGGGAAAAGTGTAACGGAGAAGCAATCTTTTTGCAGTGCCATCGCGCTGAAGGTCGTTGACGTCTTCCATCGTCGGCCGTTCGGCTGTGTGTTTCAGTCCCTCTCTTAATCTGGGGAACAGAACGGGTTTCTGGCCTTAGCAATGGGGGGAGCACCCTTCAGTGAGTTTCGAAGTGGCCACGTTGTGGGGACGGTGGGCTGTGTTTTGGTGAAAAAGCAGGTAATAGGAATTGGCAACCACTGTTCAGGTTTCACTTAGCAGATGGTGATGGCAGAGACATGGAAGGTGGTCCTGCAACAGGAAATTGGGCAACTTTGCTCTCTGTGATCCCTGCCTCAGTTCAGGGCAGGAGCTTCCAAACAGAGCTGATGTTGCCCACCAAGCTTTCACTCAAAGGAAGCAAGAGGCTTTCCTGGAATTAGCCATGCCCCCCCGACACAGTGCAAATCTTGGGGTGCGCCACCCTCCTTCCTTAGTAACGCTTATGCGTGATGAACCTCAGGCTCTTTTGCTCGTAAGCATGGGTTCTGCAGCACCTCTTGGGGTCCTGGGGATGATGGACGGAACGTTTGAATAATGAACATTGGCCCCTCGTGGGAGGGAGCTGACATGCCACACCCTGCTCTCTAGCGCCCTTCTTGCCACTGGTGGCCCAAAGGCGGCATTGCAGCTGCCTTCTCAGGTAGAATCGGGTGACCCTAAGGGGCCAGTAAGGTTTCAACGGGTCTGAAAATGCTACTGGTTCTGGGGCAGGACTGCAGTCCTTGCACAGGTTGACAGAGAGCTCTCGTGCCGCCTTTCCTTGCCTGCCTTATGTTCGTGAATGCGCTGCAAGCCACAGCAGCCTGATGTTCAGCCAGCCAAGGCATTATTTATCTGTGACAGAGACCACCATCCCTTATTTAACCCAGACAGGAGCCTCCCAGCGTGTGACACCCCCTGTCTTGTCCCTGTCCCCCCCAGCTCATACTTCTGAGAAATGCCTCTATCTTTTGCACGTAATGGATTCTGCTATAAAAAATTCAGCAGGCAGAGAGGAAAGTACCAAGCGTAATTTTAATTAGCGCAAGTGCAGCCGGGTCTGGGTTTTGGATATTGGTGCTGACCCGGATTGCATGTCCGTTCCCAGTAGGGGGAAAAATGGAAGACAGACAACTGCGGGCAGTTTTCCCCCCCCCCCCCGTGGGTTTATTGCCCAGAAGCCTTGGCTCGTTTCAATCTTTTCTAGAGCTGCTTTTTAAAAAAAAATAAAAAAATCTCCAAATAAATCTCGCCTCTGCAGCTTGGTTAAGCATTAGCTGCAAATGCCGTTTGAGCTGGAATCTGATTAGACTGGAGTCAGCCGAATCGCCGAGACAGAATCTTCCTGGCACAGGCTGGAAGGAGAAACTTGGGTGCACCCAAACAGCAGACGCGAAAATGTATGTGCTGGATTTAGAGAGGAGAACTTGGGGAGGGAGAGGGGGGGCTAGAGTGTCTTGCCTCCTCCTCTCGTGCTTGAAGTGAAGGGGAGGAAAGTGGTGGAGAGACACTCTGGCCCACCATTCTCTTCTCTGCTTCGTCTTTCATGCCACTTCCTCTTTCACACCATTCTCCTCTTTTCAAATCCATTGAGAACTGGGCGGTGAAGGAGCACGTCCACTCGCCCACGTATTGCTTGCGACGGCTGCCTTGGACAGGATGGCCCCAGGGGCTCCCTGCCACCGCAATCCCCCCCTATTCCCCATTTTGCCCAGCAAGACAGAGACAGCCCCCTTGCCCGGGGTTGATCGATGAAAGTGGGGCTCCCGCCGCACCCCCTGAAAGCGCCCAAGGAGAATTTTCCCAGGCAGTGAGCGTGTCTCTTCCCTGCCATCCTTTTGAGTCCAGCTTCGATATTACTGACTTTTCTCAACCGTATTCCACTAATGGATGAAAGGAACCTTTTAAAAAAATCTGACAGTCAAATTTCCACAAGCCATTAACGATTTCGGCATCTGATGTTCAGATTCTACATTATCAACGACTTTCTCTCCAGCTGGTAATTATTAATTTGTCACTCTTCGTTCTTATTCATTCTTCACTTGTGCAGTTTCTCTTCCCCCCCCCTCCCCACCCATCAGTCTGGCCAAGCCCTTGAGAAGCTTGATGAAATCTTAGTCAGGCCTTCCCAGCTCGTCTCCCAAGTAGCCCTGCCTTTTTATGATGATGCAGGCTACTTTAGTCAGCCCATGAGTGGAAAAGGAAGGGGGGCATCATGGGGACAATTTGCCCCTTTCAAGGTGTTGTCTGTTATCTGTTGCGATGGACCCAAAGCCGAGAGAGATTTCTTTTGCAGGCACTTTTCCAAATCCAAACCTGTTCTTGCAAGGTGGCCCCTTCCCTCGCTGTAGCTCTGCAAACAGGCATAGATTAGCAGCAAGTGTGCTTTGGGCAATGGTATGCAACCTCAGTGCTCAGAGATTTGTGTCACCCCCCCCCCACAATGAATTGAATGAATCACTAGCACTCAGTTGTGTTGCTGTAGATCCAGCACGCCTCTTTCTTTTGGCTTGAGGCACTGCAAGTTAATCTGTGGCAAGAGATGGCTGCAAATGAGAACGTAAGGCGAGACTTACTGGACCAGTCCAAGGGGAGCTGACATGGTGTCATGAACGAGAACAGCGCTTCCCAAACGCACCTGGTCACAACACCCCTGCAGCCTCTTCTTCCCAGCGGAGCCTGGTGCCACCCTCTTAAATCTCTCAAAACTTTGCCAGATCTAAGTTGGCAGCACCCAAATCTCATGAGACTTGGATGCCACCATCTTGGATCTTGCAAGATTTTGCCGGATCCAAGAAGCCAGCGCCCACGGGAACAGGTGGGGGGGGGACATCCCACAGCAGTTTTGTACCCAGTCCTGGTCAGCATCTTGCCTCTTTTGTCTCCTTTGGCAGGGTGACGACCAGTGGTGTCATGGAAGGCATGAAGAAGGTCAAGAAGGTCGTGAACGGCTCCGTGGAGCCCCGCGGCGAAAAGGAGAGTGCCGCATGACGGACTTGGAGGCCGGCGTTCCCTCTCTTCTCCTCCCCCTCCCTTCCCGTAGGACGAGGCCGCACTTTTCAGATAAACTAATTTATTCATCTTTTGACTTCCTCGGCGGAAGGGGAGCGAGCTGAGCTTCAGGACATGGATGGAGACTGCAGAGAATATAGGGGGAGAGGCAGGTACCCAATACTGCCAAAAAAAGTGGGGAAAGAACCAGCAAAGCCCTTCTTATTCTCTCTGCTAAGGGTTCTGGGCTTTCCCAATGCCCTGCGAGGAAGCCTTTGTGGGCATGGTGGCGGCAGATATATCTATATCTATATCTATATCTTTTATGTTGTTCATTTTGATTTCTTTTCTATCAGAGATGGTGGACTCTGGGGTGGGGCAACAACACATGCTTTGAAGTTGTGAAGCCCTTGGGCTGTGGCTTCCACATGTGAAGAACAAAGTTGCATATGTAAATATATATATATAGAGATATTATTTTATACGATTCCTTTTGAGATGCAAAACATGGCAAGATTAAGATAGGGGTGGAAAGGGGGTCCCTTTTCTAGTCCTTATTTGTCAATTTCTGCAGAGGTGAGGCATCTTGGTTGCAGAGGAATTTTGCCCCACCCCCAGGAGGAAGAGGTGCTTCTTTTTGGAGACCGGGTGGCTCCCGTCTGCCTCCGCGTAACGCCACGGTTCAAAACGTCCCCTTTTCTCTATGCAGTTGCTTGAAGGGACCTCTGAAAGCGTGCGGTGAAAACCAGCAAGGTCTGAGCTGAAATCCCTGCCCCTCCAGTCTCAAAGCCATGTGGGACACCAGAAATCCACCCTTAGCGCCCCCCCCCCCCGGCTTGTGTAGTTAAGCTAGAAGATAGCTGAGCCTGGTTGTGTGAGTGGTACCTGCTGGGTGCTCCGGAACTTTGGCACGTTCTCTGAGCAGGACCCCTTCCTGCAGGGTTCCAGATCTGCTGCATGAGGCAGTCCAAGTGGACCCCCTCACCCCCCAGCCTGCCATATCACACTGTGAAACAGCAGCAAGAACTTCTTGTTGGCCGCCCAGGAGGGGGGAGCATATCCACGCACTTGCTCGCTTCCTTGTGATCGCAGGTGCCAAAACTGCTCTGGGACTGTCCCGGGCAGCACATCAGAGATTCCAGTGACGGCAAGAGTACTTTCTGCACACTCCAGTCCCAGTCCTGCATTAGTAGCTGCACAGGTGCTCTGGCAGTGCATGGGTTTGTGGGATCCTCCCCCCCCCCCGAGCAAGGTATATGCGCTTCAACAGCCACCTGTGTGTGCTTGGAGAGAAATGCAAGACAGGGCAGCCTGTGTTTGGATTTCTCCAGTCCACGCAGAGGCAGGTCGAAGAACCTTGAGTCGCCATCATTCCTCCAAGA